>NW_017306804.1:677109-680338 GCF_000935625.1 Nanorana parkeri
ACCCCCCCCCCCCCCCCCCCAAAAAAAAACATCAGAAGACCAAAAAAAAAACATCAGAAGACCAAAAAAAAACTAAGTCCCACCTTCTCGAATATCTTCCTTAATACAGTTAACCTGACATCACAGTCATACAGACTGATTTAGCTGCTGTAGTGTTATATGTCCTATTGAGGAGCTAATAGGCAGGTAAGTGGACATTGTTTTGCAGATGTAGTGCACCTGTAGGTGTTGGCTTTGATAGGTATGCAGATTCAGCATCTACCTGAGACTGGTGACACCCTAGAAATTCCATGCCACAGAGAAACAGACAATTGGAAATAATGTGCAACTTTATTCAGTTGTGGCTGCATGCTAAAAATAAGAAAATAGCTAGTTCAAACAGAGCAACACGGTCAATAATTAAAATTGGAATTCCAGTATTGTCATTAGTACATCAGCAAATGTGATATAGAAGGTCACTTTATCCTATCTAGCTAAACTTACTATACTGTAGGTTTCAAACCTGTCAATTGGTGAGCTCACAGGTCTATGTTAGGGCCCTGAACAACTGTGCAGTAACAAATTCCTTTCCAAAGCAACAAAGTAGCCACCAATGTACTGTCTCTTCAAGACACTACACTCTAAAAATATACAAGTATGTGGTCCCCTTAAGATGATTTACCTTCAAAAAGAAAAGGTCTCTTCCCAGACAGTTCATTTTATCCAGCAGACACTATTGTAAAACAGTTATCTGCAGTTGTCATCTGTATGTAGATAGACAGTCTTTCTTTGACTATGCAATTCGTTCTATCACACTTTATCCTGATGAAAGGAACAGGTAGCTGAAGATATAGGAATAGTGTATGGCAGCAATATAATGTCATTCTAAAATGTGGAAGACAGTCACTGGAACAGAGACTTTGAAGACCATGTGGCACTTACAATCCATCAGTGAGCTCTCTTCAGTGCTGTTAGGCAGACAGAAGAATGTAGGTAAAATCCACTTCAACTTCTCTGTGCTGTCTTCTAGGCAATGAACAAACAGAAATAAAAGAATTTACAGAATGTCTTCCCTAAATTCTCTCTCAACTGCCCTCTTCAAAGAAATTTTCTTACTGATCTTCTTCCCAGACTGTGTTGCAGTATATCCCTCTCTCTGATGTCAATAACTCTGTAGGCTATTGCATGCGCCTCCCTTTTTAGTAGCCATTTCATAGAGATAAACTGCAGCAGCCATTTTGGAATGCCAGAAATCCATTGTTGGCAAGCTGTTTGAACAGTAGTGGTAGAAAACTTTCTGTGTGAAATAGTAAACAATTGCTGCCACATAACAGGTGAAAATATCAGCTTTTCTGCTGTACACCTACATGAAAGGTAACATAGCTACGAAAGGTAGCATAGCAAATGTCATTGAGGTGGCCACATAGATATGCTCTTTGAACAAACCTGAAAAACAGTAGGTAAAACCAAGTGGCTTTTGATGGAGACTGAGGTATTTTCACATTGCCTGTACATCTCTGTCAGCTGTCAGCAGAACTACCTAGCAGGGGAAATTTGTGGATATTACTACATGCTTAATAGAAAGGTTTGTCTGTTGTAAGACACGTGCAATCTAAATTCAACGGTCATCCATACCAATTGAAAATATAGAGGGGGTCAGCAATAGGGCCATTAGATCAGTGGCCTAAGAATCACCAAGGCTGTAGAGCTGTTGAGTGTTTGCAATTTAGAAGATAAGTAATGAGTACCCCTCAGCACAGGACACCCAAATAATGTGGTCTGTGAGGAATGTGGTAGATACCAAGTTACCAGTACCCCAACAATACATTTTGGGATATACAGCCAATACCAGGAATCAGGATACATGTATTAAAATCTTGATTGCAAAGGGGGATGACAGCAGACTACATCGTAGAGTACCTCTTCTATTCATGGCAAACTGCTGAGAGCATTTAAAGTGGGCTAAAAAAAACATTAATGCTGTACTGTTGCCTGGGAGAACATTGTCTGGAGTCCCAGCTCCATTTTCTCTACCATGGTGGGTGACTTGCCCATTACTCCACCACTCGACCTTGAGCAGTCATGTGACACACTCGTGACACACTTAATGGTCCCTGGGTACTAAAAGGTTCTTGTAAAAATCATGGTGTACAGAAGCTGTCATGGGCAGGAAGCATCTAACATGGTACTAAACAGAGGTTGTTATTCTCCTGCCAATGTTTATTTGGTGGGCAGCCATCAATATTAAGCAGCATAGCATACATTCAGAAGGAACAAAAAAATGTGTGATGTAGCGAAATTGATTTCCAGGTATTTTTATACACTAACTTAGAGCCATGGTTTAAAAATAAAACAAGTCTTGCAATTTGCATTTTTTTTATTTATTCTCATAACTTATAGAAAACAGACCCTCAATAATCTGTTGTATCACAGAATTTTCATCTTAAACAGTCATTACTAGTTGCAGCCAAGTGACTTCTGCTGCTGACGCTGCCAGGATGAGCTGAAAGTGTGACTGCATTTTGGGGGTTAATAGGGAGCTGAGCTGTCTGGTCTGTTGGCTTACTTCCTGCTCCTGAGCCCAGCTAATAGGTGTTGCTGGAAACCACAGCTACGCTGTAAGACTTCTAATTTCACGCTGGCAGCTTCCAAGGCAGGGAGGACAGCTCATCGTTTCTATCTATCCAGAACAGCTTAGGATGAAATATAACGCAGCACACTACAGACAGACCGCTGCGTTTAAAATGAATAATGCATACACAATTATGACATAGATTAACCACTTTTATACTTTCAATATTTTGGTAAGTGGCCAAAAGGAATAGTTGTTGTATTTTGTAAAAATGCTTTGGCCTCTCAAGGGCTTGACAGATTTAGTTCACTTCTGATGGGGAAATCCCTAATGAATCAGCGCTAATAAGTGAGATCAATTATTGACCTCGGTTAACGGTGGCTTTGCTAAAGTGCTCGAGCCATTAGCGGCCAGTAATGATCATTCATGTAACTCATTTAATGGGTAATCCAGACTTATTTGACTGCACAAGGTATGTTACTAAGTACTAGAAAAAGAAAAGAGTGGATCTACTGTTCTGGGACCCCTAATTGCTGGCATAATTATGTGCTACATGCAAGCCACTCAGAGTATCAGTATTCGAAGCTTGTACTGCCACATGAACCATAAACAGGAAATGGCACCACACTCTTCAATGTGAAGAATCTTGCACTTCATTGTGTTTTTGGCACATATTTT
>NW_017306804.1:680386-704222 GCF_000935625.1 Nanorana parkeri
AACTCTGTCTTAACTGGAGCACAGCCAATCTGCTTTTAAAAGTTCATTTTTAAAGGGGTGTGTGAAAAATGAAAGATTGAAACTGATTGGTTGCTAGGGGTAAAAACACCAGTTAAGATAGATCTTTTCTTATACACTTTTTATTCCCCATAATGTGTCTTTTGCTGATGCTTTTTACTCCTTTAAGGAACTGCACATTGGTAGTCACACAGACACAAGTAGATTCAATTTAGTATAATGTTGGTCAGATATATGAAAATTGATCTAAATTTTATGTTGCCCATAGCAACTTGGCTTCCAAATGCAATTTCTGCAGTCCAACTTGAAAGTACAACAATTATTTTGATTGGTTACAGCAAGAAATTTTGCCTAAAGCATACTTCAGCAAAGTTTCAAGGAAGCTGCAAAGTGCAGTTGCATCTAAGCCTCACATAAAACTTATGTGCAAGGTCATTTTGCTGTGTGGCATCTATTTTTGACATTCACATTTTATATGCTTTCTTTTAAGTAGATTTGTTACTGCATTAAATGTAGTAAGCTGTAGAATAGGGGTGGAGTACATTGGCCACTAGATTGACTCTTCCTAAATGTTTAACTGTTGACGTAAGTTATCAGTCACAGACTGCATTTATTTTACTGGCCAACTCAAAGGCATTATAAAGATAAACGGTAACATACAACTATTGCGAGGCATGCAGAGCTGGGACAAGAGCCTGTGCAAGTAGTACAGCCAGTGCTCCTGTCTTGGCTTGAAATGCGGGCTGCTGGCTGATCATACATGATGTGATCATGTTCATAATGGGTCAGTAATATGACTAGTGCATAGGAGTGATTTGGAGAACAGTTTATTTGACAGGGAGAACACCTGTGGGACCGTGTACTAAAGGTACATACTGCACTCTATTAGAGCTCCGCTAGAGTAAACGAGTTGTATATTCAATATATGCAGGAGGGTAAATTAAGCTAACATCATTGTTTTTTTTTTTTTATACTGCAGCACTTAGAGTAGCAGCACTTGGACAGTAGGGGATCTAGAGGTTTTGCAAAGTAGGAGCCTTACAATCTAGTGCCCTGTATTTCTTAAATCTTTAGTGCCTCCACCTAGAAGGGCCATGGCTTGTAACGAGAACTCCCTCCCAATGAAAACGAATCTAAAGCGCCAAACGTTGACCAACAAATGAAAGATAATTGCAGGCGAGGATTACTAGGGGTGCTGCCCCACTTCAGCCTGGGAAGCTGCAACACTATGGGGGAAAACAAAAAGAGGAGGGCGCCCACCCTAGTGTAGATACTTTTTAATGATATATATTGAAGTAACAATAAAAACATACTCACAAAAGTGAATCAAGATAAAAGTGTAATAGGTAAGCCTGGATGACATCTGAAACAAGCTGCACAGAAACCTATGTAACAGCACAGGACTCCTTACGATGACGCGTTTCCAGGGCCACGCCCCCTTCGCCAGAACTCCCTCCCACTTACATACTCTTCTTTCTATGAAGAAATGAAGAAAAATTCCAGACTTAAAGGCAGTTTTCAATACTTTACTTGGACTTGGTAAGTAGGACAGGAGAACAAAGGAGGTGGTACCCAAAACTCACATGGGGCTCCCACAGCTCTTTGGCCAACAGTGGATCATGAAATCCAGAAGTATCATGCAGAATTTCTTCTGGTGGACATAGCACCACAAAACAAGAGGTTTAAGAGTAACTCTGCTCCAGTGATGATTCCAGCTGCAGATACCTTATTAGGTCCACATAGGATATCCTCTAGGCTTGTGCTCCAGCCTAGGGGCCTCAAAACCAGGCACAAAGCTTTCTCGGGTAGAGGTGGCAATACCTTCTACACCAGAGCTCCAGCCCCGAGGTCTAAAACTAGGCACACAACCTGCTCTAGCAAACCTTCCTTTCCCAGCACAGGAAGGGCTGAAGGGCCTCTCTTTGCCTAGGGAAGAATGCCAAAAGATTTCTTCTCAGAAGGGGAAGAGGAGAGCTACAAAGGCACCCTGTTCCCAAAGGGGAGGACTGCAAAAGGACACCTCCAGAATATTGCAACCCTGTTTTGAGAAAGCTAGGCCCAAACCACCGATGACAAGCTCCCCTGGAGTTGGCCAGCTGAATAAACAAACCAGAATATCTGTATCCACCCTTGACACAGGATTCCCCAACAGAATGGTAGGTGGTGTCATATGGAAAGCTGACACTAAAGTTCTATATTTAGGGGGAGCGTTGTCTGATTTGCACTGAATTCTGAAATCTCAACAGCCACCTTTGTGTCATATGTAAAAAAAAATAGTTTACTACCAACTTTATAGTAGTATTAAGCTCTCAAACTGTTTTCAACAATGCATAGCAAACTAATATATATTACCTAGCAAAATATGTATTTTGCCCAAACACTTGCAGTCATCATGTTACCAAACAGTTGGCTCCAGCTCTCTTAGCTCCAGTTTCCTGAACTTCCTCTCCAATACAAAATTACAAGGGACAGAGCAGTCTCCAGCAGCTATCCATCTACTACCTTGGACAAGGGGAAAGGGAGGAAGAAGGAGTGGGGACCAGGAGGGTGTCTTGCCTTGCTGTGTCTGTGTGTTTTTAGAGACACACACAGCTTACTAGCACACGCAAGGGTGGCTCCTTAGGATCATGCAAAGGAAATGAGCCTAAAACAGGAAATCAGGGCCAGTGCTCAGAGGATCAGCTAATTCTGCAGGAAGTTGAAACTTTTAAACATCAAAAGGCAACATTCATTGTAGGTGATTTAATCAGAATTTGAAATAGCTTAAAAATATTTTGACCTTAATATCACCTTAAAGAGTAATTCCACTTTTGTTAAGAAACAAAATCAATCCTCCCTGTTTCTGTTCTGAAGAAATAGCTGTGTGTTGCAGCATGTCCTTTCCAAACTGATCCCTAAATGGGAGGGTCGGGGTTCATTATAATCAGCTGGTGGGCTTTCTGTGTTGTAATAGGCAAAGGAGCAGTGTCTGCATCCGTTTTAGTAGTAATTAACCTTTATGGAGTATCTCATCAAGCAAGGGATGCAAAAAAATTATACTTGTATCTTAGTGCAGACTGCTTGGAAAATCAGTCAGCTAATTACAGGAGCAGGAAGTGACTTTTCCTGGGGGCATTACGTACACCAACTGGCTATGCGTCCAGGTCGCCATATTGCATTTACTTTTTTTTGTGACAGTTTTAGACCATTACAGCAACTACAATTCTAAATGTAAAGGTAATTTTTTCCAGCTTTCCAGAGAAACAAACTGCAGATAACAAAGAAAAATAAACTGTGATAACCTGCTGCTATTTTTTTCTAATAAAATGTAACATGAGCATGCATGCGTAAAAGGAAGCAGCTATATATGGGACCTCCTTGACCTGATGGACCCAGAAACAGTTGCTCCACCTGCATTCATTGTAGCTATTGCCTAGGTAGATGTGCTGGTTGGATAAAAGAGATGTTCTGATGCTCCCATTAGATTCCCCTGTGTACAGGAACCTTTAAATCCAAAATAATAATCTGTATTGTTCTACAATAGTTGCCTAGCAATATTCAACAAAATAAAACAGTGATCGTCTTTTATACATTTATCTTCTACTTGTTTTAGAAAGTGATAGAAGGGATATGACAGTAGATTTAATTCAACAGCCTTATTAAGTAAGATGGCTTGCTGTAGTTGCCATGTGTCATAATAGTGCCATTTAGCACGCATAATGCTATATCCAGGTGCTTATTTTTAACACTGTTAAAAAAAAAAAGTCTTATCACATGTATTAGTCTTGAAAATGTCACGGTCACATAACTTTTATTTATTGGTTCTACTGTCGCAGAAGATACCGTATCTCTCATTCCATTGCTCTGCTGAAGCTTTAGTGTTATTTTTAATACGCTCTACCCGTGTGAAGTGGTTATTTAAAATGTCTGAGCTGTGATAACGTTGAAGTCGGAGGAGTAAATACACGTTTCCTAGTTATCAACTAGCACAGACTTATGTTGCCAGAGGCTTTGTATGTTATCTGGAGCTCTGTGGGTCCAAGAATAAAAATGAGCTGGGCGACAAAACATGCTCAGCTGCCAGTGTAAACATTTATTGCACGACACACTCTGCTGCATGGAGATATTTTGTATTATAGAAATGTAAGCCCATCTAATTTTTTTTCAGCTACGTTTTTGAGTCTTACAAAATCATTGTGTCCTAATTAATTTTGAAGGAACAGTCCTGCTTGTTATGTGTGTATTTTCCGTTTGAATGTGCATATGTAATGAATGGAACATCAGCAACATTATTTACTGACCATGGCATATGACAGTATATATTGAGGGCATGCTGCATTTGGCCTGCTTGGTGTCACAAGGTATAGGAGTGATATGAGATTTGGGATTTAAGAGGCAAACTGTAGGCAAAACATACAATTTAGATATAATTTTTACATTTGCAAAGCCATTTACCTGAGTTTGCTTTTTGTCCTTGGATGCAGCCTTTGGACAGAAAGGTAATAATTTACTGTATAAGGAAGCCTGTCAAAAAAAAAAAATGCCACTGAACAACACATTGCTACAGTCATGTGGCACAGAGCCTGAGCTACAGCATATATTATTATATATGATATGATTACATGCAGTTAGAAAACAATCACTATCCTTGGACGCATCAATCGTGCATTCAGGGATAGTGATTGATTCCTATGTAATCATATCACCTACCATTACATGCGGTGTGCAGGCGTTCACATGCAGTGGCTGTCACCTGATCATTAGCTTAAATGGATGGGGGACAGCTGCCACTTGTAGACGGCAGGAAAACGCAAGTTCCTGACACAGGAATCCCTAATCACCCTTAAACTTACAGGTGTTAATAGGGCCTTATACATACACAAACATAGAGAAATACATCCCCCCAAACACGCAGAACAATCCCCCCCCCTTCGTTTCCCCCTCCCCCTCATTCCCCCTTGTCCCCTGCAGATAAAATATTTACAAAAATCACCTGCACAATCCCTGGTGATCCAGTGGTTGATTATAAAGGGCTGGTGCAGACCTTACTAATCAATCCTTTCGACCGGAGCTCAGAGATGTCAGAGCTCCGGCAAAAAGGAGCTAGTGAGTGCTGGAGCTGACAGGAGCAGAGATGCAGACTATGTAGCTGCGGGCTGAATGGTACCGGTTCGCGGACCGGTACTTGGAGACCCCTGCAGAGCCTTCCTTCCTGCTGCTGACCGAGATCCCCCTGCCTCGGGCCCCATAGCAACTGCAGTGCCCGCTACGGAGGTAGTTCCGCCAATAATACAAATGTAATAAAAAAATGAAGAAAGCCAGCAACTTGAGGCATGAAAATGTGCACATACTGTATATACATCATCACTGCACCTCTTCATTACCACAATAAATACTAATCACTTACAAAGGTGGGAATGGATGTTAAGGCACTGTCTGCTAAGAATATGTAAATAGGTCAATGTCCATAGTTTGGACTATTTCACTTTAAAGCCCAGTTGGCAGAAATAAATATTTAAACAGATATACATTGTAATAACCTCCATTTTCATATATATTTATTCCTGTTATAGGAGTTTTCCAGTCTGTCTAAATATGACTGTGCAGTCCAATAGGCCACACCTTACCTGATTCTCTAACCCTAACATTCTTTCTCTGCAGTACAAGTGTGCATGAGAAAGATTGTGATGAGAGGTGTGGCCATGCCAACATTAGACACTGAAGTGAGCAAAAAGCACATTTCCTGTAAGGCAAAAGGGTATTTTAAGGCATTTCCAAGAGAAAACCACCTAAAAGAAATCATAACATGTGGACTATGAAAAGGAGAGAAAAAAAAGTATGATACTTCTGCTGGGCTTTAACCCTGGGCAAATACACTATTTGCCTCTAAGAAGGTCTAGTACAACCGGTGAAATCTGGGCCACCCATAGCTCTCCTGGACTGAAGTTTTACAGCATGACAGTTTTTTTCTGTACAGTTTTCCATTGAAGGGCTTCTTAAGGGTCTGGTTCCCACACCATCATTGCAGCATTGTATTGTATGCAGCATACGGGCATCATCAAGATAGTCACTGGCCTTGCAGTCAGTTGAAATTACCACTACTTCATACTGACTTCAACTATTTCTGTACTTCAGTAATGGTTCTTCAACATTATGGGGGGCTTCAAGGACCAATAGATGAGGCATGGTAGTTGTTGAAGTTGAGATTTACATGAACAATTCCAGATTTTTGGGCTCAACTGATGGTGGGGAAGATAATTAAGGTGTATGCAATGAAAGCACCTGTGGATGCCTGCATTGTAATTATGTTTCCAGTGTAGAATTGAAGCTGCTGTATATTAATAGAACCATTTTAATAGTTTATTAAAGGAAACTGCAGCTGTACAGTCTCTAGGAGTTCAAACCACTGCATGAGAGTCCTAATTACCTAGGCCGATATGATTATCTGGTATCAGTTCGAAATCATACTTGGTAAACTTGATTTATCATTTCACAGTACCAAAGAACTTTAAAGAAAGCAGGATTTGTGAAAGTATGACAATAGACAATGACAAATGGCAATGGCAATGACAAAACATCCATCATGTATAGTTAGGCAGTTGCATATGATATGTGCTGCTTAATTTATCTTAATATTAAAATCACGGATCTGTTTAGTCGTGTGGAAAGTGTTTCTTGTAATTGCTACATCTTTTGCAGATGTATTATTACCAGCATATTGCCTACTCTACTCTAAACAACATTTAAAAACATTCTATTACCTAATGTCTTTTGGCAGAGTAGAAAATAGAATTTTTGTCAGGTTTATTGCTGCTTTGTTAGGGAGATATTTCCTCACGTCCAATCCTGTTTCAGGTGGTTACATTGTCACAAAGGAAGTTAGGCAATATCTACAGCCGGGACATACACAGGAGTAAAAATCTCATATAAACTCTAACTCTTTTCTAATTAAAAAAAAAAGTTTTGGTTGGAGATCTACTTTAAACTCACCATGTTCACTCATGTAGCCTTCCCTGTATTTTCCACCTAAGTACTATTGTTAACAATATGCCACCAGTTTAAGGACAGTGCTTTTTATTGGTATATCAGTATAGATGTCATCAAATAAAGTATTTGTCATAGATCAGGCTGTGTGTAGACACCGAATTGTAGGCTCTTATTGCATCATCCTACACTGATTACAAGGCAGGCTAAAAAGATGTGCCCTGATATATCCCGAAATACAGTGAGCAATAAGTTGTTATCTTTGTAAGTAAAATGTTATGTTCAATCAAAATATATCTTTTATTGTTCCACTGACTCATTGGAACCTATTTCTGTGTTCTAAGGTTTACCTGTAGCAAGTCCTTCTGACACCAAGAAATTAATGCATTGCTTTGTGCATAGAATATCAATGTGCACAGGTCTGAATGTATTTCCAGAGAGACATTATATATGCACTGTATGACCAAAAGAATGTGGACATGCCTTTAATTTACTAAGTTTTGGTATTTCCAGTGTAGGGTACTGTTAATGTTACAGCACACAAAGACATTTTAGACAATTGTGTGCTTCCCCCCATGTGGAAACAGTTTAAGGAAAGGCCTTTTTTGTTCCAGCATAACTGTGCCCAAGTGGAAAAAGTCAGGTCCATAAAGATATGTTTTGACAAATTTGGTGTCCAGGAATCCAAGTTGCCTGCACAGAGGCCTGTGCTCACTGCTAATAAACACCCATTAGATACATTGGAATGCTGATGGCGAGTTTTACCTCTCAACTGTCCCACATTTGGAACCAAATCCCTCGGTCCATCTTTCTTCCCCATTTGTCCCACAATTTGGACTAATATACCAATATTTATGGAAAGGTATTATTTAACTATCAAAAGTATTGTCCCGCACGAAAACCTTTATCTTATCTCTTAATTATCTTGTTTGCTTTTCCAAAAAGCCAGTATAAAGGAAAAGTCATGGTGAAAAAATAAAAACAAATCTGGTTTTAAGCAGTCAGTTTTGGTACATAAAATTGCCTGCAAAACTGGTGGCATGGCAGGGGTTTGTCCATTGTGCTGGAAGGTTTGTCCTCACAAATGTACTTTTGACTGAATCGGAATTGATTTGAAATTTCACACTACAAAAACCTGTGGGAGGGGTTTTTTTTCAGAAGGGTGGGGGCAGTTATAACCAGAAAGGAGGTGGCAGAGGGAATCCATAAAAAAGCCCATGGTTTTGCAATTGAATATTCAACAAGCTCATATACTGTAGATGTAATGGCCAGGGCCTTTTTGGCCGTATAATGCATCTTAAAATATCTCTGAATGGTGAATGCACATACCTGTAAATGCCTATGGAGCACCAAGGATGCTTTGGACCCTGCATCTCAGACTAAAACGCATTGCGTTAAGGTAGTCAAATTACTGTATTTTACAATGCATGGCAGTGATGCATAGGTCTGAATGAGCTCTTAGGCCGGGTTCACACCTGGGCGTTTTACAGCGCTGATCGACGCGCTGTAAAATGCTCAAACAGGGCATCTTTCAATACTTACAAATCAAGCATTTTATACAAACCCTCCTGGATAAGTCAAACCCCCTTCCCTCCCTCACCCCATTTGAGGAGTACCTACTCGACGACACGAAAAGCGCAAGACACATTTCCACTTTATATGCTATGATACTTAACCACCTACAAACTTCTCTCCCCTCATACACCTCCAAATGGGAACGTGATCTGGGGTGCTCTATTCCTGCTGAAACATGGTCTCAAATTTGGATGACAACCACTCGGAGCTCGGCGAATGTCCAGGCGCTTGAAGCCAACTACAAGCTACTCCTTCGGTGGTATCTAGTACCCCTTAGGATCTCCAGAGCCATCCCGTCCTATTCACCGAACTGTTTCAGGGGTTGCCGGGTGGAGGGATCGGTCCATCACATTTGGTGGGCTTGCCCTAAAGTGAGGAGATTTTGGCATAGAGTATACCAACTTCTGTACACAGTCACAGGCAAAACATTTCGCAAGGACCCCTTGGAGGCCCTGCTACATAAGAAACCGTCGGTGTGCACGATTCGGCAACACCGTCTGGTCACGTTCATACTTACAGAAGCCAAGAGAGTAATTGCGAAAGCTTGGAAGTCCCCTAACATACCATTTGCGGAGGTCAAGCGTAGAGTATCGAGAGTGATGTTCTTTGAGAAACTTACAGCTCTCCAAAAGGATACTTTGGTGTCATTTCGGAAAGCTGTGGGAACCATGGATTGAGTCTTACCATCCTCCCTCCTTTGATATGGAATCCCTGACTCTCTGATGGCACAATAATGGAGGCTTTAAACATTTGATCCTTTCCTTTACCCCAACCTCTCCCCACATCCCCTCCATCCTCAACCGTCCCTTTTTTCCTTCTTGAAACCAGTTGCTCCATACTTAGCCTCTGAATCTTAATTTCAAAGTTTTTATTTTATTATTTTACTACAATGTTCGTTATACTTTCGATGTATATATGCAGTCCTCAAGGACTAAACTACTTGACTATACCACTGTACTGTAGAAACCTGAGTTTGTAAATTTTATTTGATTCTACATTGGATTTCACACTGAATGTGCAAGTGTGATCATTCTTACCTGCATTTAAAACAAATTAAAAAAACATTTTGAAAAAAAAAAAATGCTCAAACAGGGAAGTCCCATACTTCCCTATGGGGATGGTTCCCACCTGGGCGTATCTCAGCCCGTTGAAACGCGCAGGACTTACCTTGTCCGTGATCCCCACTGTGTCCTCCGGTGGCTGCCGACTTCCGGGCTCCATCCCTTGCGAGCGGCCGCGTCGCAAGGGGGCGGAGCCGGCGGTTAGTTTGAAAGTGAAAAAAAAATAGAGAAAATAAGGAGAGAAAAAATCATACCGCCAGTGAAACGCGCGTTTCACTGAACGCAAAAACGTGCTAAAAAACACGAAAAAAACGAGCTGAAAACGAGCAGAAAACATACACCCAGGTGTTAACCCAGCCTTAGTGTACAGGCTGCTTTGGCTCTTGGTTACCAAGAAATTCAATGTTGCTCTCACATATTTTATAAGCTGAGGATGTACTAGATCTGTTTCTAAGTAACAAAACATGATTATACAGTATACTTCAGACTTTATTCACAGGACTTCTTTAAGTGTATCTAAAGATAAAATGTAAAAAGGAATTCCAGGAAATCTTTTGTTTGTGATATGTAGTTGAGGTTATGTGGTTCATCCTCTATGGTTTCATCCAGTGTAATCTAGTATTTTGGTGCAATCAGAAAGGTACAATGATTCTCTGAGAATTATGCACCTGTGTACATCCCTCATGAAAAGGGTGCTGGGATGTGTTCAGGACCCCACCTGGGAGACGGGAGATTGCCACCTGGGAGTCAGGGTGGAGGCCAGTGCAGCAGGGAGCTGCAGGATAGCACAGTATTGAGGTTGTCTGGAGGAACCAGAGCATGGCCCAGCGGATTGAGGCCAGAGCAGCAGTGCTGCAATAGAAAACTATTGAAAAACTGGGACACCGTGAGTGTGTGAGACAACTTGGTGATTGGTGAGCCAATATATGTATATTCTGCGGAAGACAAACTTTCTTTATGTTGGGCTTCCTGATTACCTGCTGTTAAAAGAAAAATAAAGACTTTTTGTTGATGGATAAACGCTGTGCGAGTGCTCTGTGAGCTCCCCAACATCACAACATTATAAATGTAAGGATAGAGGATTGTATCTCATTGTCCTAAACACCATACAGTTTTATTCTGTCTTATGTAAAGGGTCAGGCCACACACAGCATTTGGTTGATGCTGGGAAGCTAAGCCACATGTTTTTTTTAGGGACTCTTTGCACACCTGTTGCAGTCATCTTAAGGGGGTCCTGATATTCGTGTTGGATATTTTATATATCTTAAATCATGGAGAATGCAACGGTAAATGCTATAAAATGAAAAGTTGAGCAGGAACACCCCAAACAACCAGATGGACAGAAATTATGGCAGGGAGATCTCGCTTTGGAGTATTCAAGACATAAAGAAACCAGGAGTTGACTTAGTCCTCCATGCTCCACATGTGGCTTTGGGATGGACTTCAAAATATAGGCTTATTTATTGAGAGTAGAAAGAACAGTGGTGCACAGTAATCTGTGGTAACCAATAAGAAATCACATTGTATTGTTTTACAAATTAAATGACTGTCCTGCTAAAGAAAACATTTTGGAGCTAGGGGGTGCTAACTGACATCTACATTATCCTTATTTTTTAACTAAGCTCCATGGTGCATATGACACAGAGACAGAAACATACGGGGAAAGGAGCCCAGTAAGGAAAGGTGCACTGCATCCTTTAATACTTAGAATGACCAATAATAAACTACAAATACTAGTTATAATGTGCATAATATTACATGATTTTGCAGATATTTAATTAGCATTTACAGATATAATGTGTTTCTAAATGCACAGAATATAACTGGATATTAATATATACATTGCACTGCAGATTGTTGATCCAGTAAAGATCTAATTGCCTTAAAAAACAGGAAGGATTTTTCCCCTGTTGAAGCAAATTTGACCATTCTTTATATTGACCCTCGGGCTTTTAATTGTATTTATTTATTTGGGTTTTTTTTGGTTTCACATGATGGACTTGTGTCTTTTTTCAACCTATATAACTATGCAATTTTAAAATTCACAGCAGCTTTCCTAGGCTGAAATATAGGCTCCACTCACCTACTCCACATATTGAAATACAATAAGAAATATTTAAATCTATGTCAGTATATGGAAATGTCTTAATTTAGGTTATTTATGTGATACAGCCTATAGTATTCTTTTGTTTGACGGTAAAGAGAACGTGACACATTTTTTTTTTCAACAACAATCTTCCCATAAGATTATATATGCATTAAATGTATGTTATGCATGTTATTTACCTGTAAAGGCTTCCCTTCTGTAGGACCCAAATGGCCTGAGACTGCTGATAGGATGTCAGCAGCCCCATCAGACTAAGAGGTGTCATTCAAGTGACACTCTATAGTATTCCCCTTTGTCTCTCCCCCAGCAGCTACATAAAACATTATGTAGGGAAGCAAGGGAAGAGAGGGAGGGGCCGGGCCAGCACAAACAGTAATAAGACACTCCCAGTAGATGAGAGGGCTATCACATGGTAAGTGGGAATGGGAACTGTCTCTTCCTGGAGTGATCAAATTCCCTAGCAAGTTTTTAAGCACATTGCAAACGAACAAAACTTGTTTATGCAAAGGAAAAATGCAGCAAGTAAGCATTTAAAATACTTAACTTTTTCTGTGTCTTTACCTGCAATGTTTAAATGGTGACAGGGTCTCTTTAAGTTGACCTAATATATACTTAGACAAAACATGAACAAAAGTAACGTTTTCTTATGTTTTAATTCATAGGCCAGTGGCTCATTTTACTATGCCACATTGGGTTCACAAGGGACAGGTCCATCACTAGTTGCGGTTCCAAGCAGTCATCATAATGTTTTGGCCAACATGTGAGTATATTTTCATTCTGTTTAACCCAGTGCTAAGGTAATATGAAATCCATATTAACAAGAATTGGGGGCAACCACTGAACATGATCAGCATGAAAATGCTTTTCTTTGTTTGTTAAAAAGTGTGTTCCATCTTCCTAAAGACACTGACAAGGAACACTAGTAATATTGACTGGTAAGAGGAATGTGAGCATGTGCTGATGACAAGCTGTATTCTGTCCTTCTATAAGGAATCTCGGTAGTGTCATAGGACACACTGACACACTTGTTACAAGTCTGATGAGGGTAATTTGATTATCTGCAGATAGGGGACTGAAAACAAAATGCAATTGTGTAGAGATGTCACCAGCACAACAAAAAATCCTTCTTCGGCTAAAAGAATTTTCATTTATTGAAGTTCCTTGTCATATGAACAAGCGCTTTCGGGCCCACACAGGGTCCCTTCATCAATGCTGAGCCTGATGAAGGGACCCTGTGTGGCCCCGAAAGCGGTTGTTTATATGACAAGGAACTTCAATAAATTAAAAATGTTTTATCTTAAGAATGATTTTGGTGTGCTGGTGACATCTCACCAATTGCTGATATTTGCAGTGCCTTCCGCAGTCACTGCAAGCACCCTCCAACTACAAGGGACTTTTCAGGGACAACTGGATCGTAAATTCTGGATCCTGATTGGTCCTACTCCACCCAATAGCGTCCTTCGTTGTCAGGAATCTGATTGGTTGTGGTTTAGTCATATTTGGCTAGCGTACTCTGTGCACTAGGTTCTGATGAAAAGGGCGTGTACCATGACGCGCGGCAACCTTTGCTTTCACAGATGATACCGGCATCTGTGTAACTCTGAATGAGCAGGGTGGCAATTTCTTTTGATTTAGTAATCAATCATTGTTTCATACCGGGAGTCAAATTGATGAGTGTTAAATACCGTTACATTTGTGAGTAGCCCCTTGTTTTTAAGCTATTAATAAATATTAATCAGTACTGCACAGAGTGGGCGCTCTGTTTGTTTGTGTTTTTTTGATTATAGTGGTTATTCAGGGAAGACCAGAAACAGATGACTAAAGATGTGCAGAAACACAGCACTAAAGTACAACTTTTTGTACACATAAACAACTACTAAAAAATACTTGTTCTTTGCAATCCTCAGATGGTAACCATTAGGGGCTGCTTCTCCCTGGGATCAGGGAATTCCTGTCACACATGCAAACAAAAATACAAACACTAGAGCGCCACCTCTAAGTGTAATACCATTTATTCAAATGTAAATAAAAAGTACTCAATGTACTTCAAAAGGTATGATGTACAGCGCTTTAAACAGTCCTCTATGACTCCACTGAAATCTGTCCTGAGGTCCTCACTTTCTGGTATAACCGCAACAGCAGACTCCGGACACTCCTGTCACAAAGCCAGCTGCTGTACACTCAGGCTGATTTGTTTCTGGGGCCACGCCCCCTACCTCAGAGCCACCATGCTGTTTGGCCACCTCAAGCATGGAGCCAGCTTCCCGGGCAATCATGAACCCAGGCAGCGGGTAATGACACAAATGTGATCTGACTTGAATGTGATCTATGCACCCAGGATTCAGTACTGCAGTACGCCATGTTGGTTGGGACAGGCAATACTGCAAACTAGGGGCGGTTTTTCGGTATCGAGTACGAGTACCAATATTTATCTTTCAGTACTCCCCGATACCGAGTACTGATACCAGTACTTCCGCTAGCATGGAGCCGGCTTCCCAGTCCAATCAGGAAGCTGGGCAGCATGTCATTAGCAGCCACTCGGTGTCTTGATTTCCCCGGGAAGCTGGCTCCATGCTGTTTGGCTGGCTCCATGCTAATTGGCTGTGAAGCCGGCTTCCCGGGTCAATCAGCATTGAGCCTGCCAAGCAGTTGAGACAACTTCCCGGTAAATCAAAAAGCTGGGCGGTGGGTAATGACACGCCACCCGGCTTCCCAATTGGCCGGAAAGCCAGCTCCATGCTAGTGGAAGTACCAGTATCTGTACTCAGTATTGGCAAGTACTGAAAGATAAATATTGGTACTCGTACTCAATACCAAAAAAAGGGTATCTGTGCATCCCTAGTTTGCAGTATTGCCTGTCCCAACCAACATGGTGTGCTGCAGTACTGAATCCTGGGTACATTGATCACATTCGAGTCCGTTCAAGTTGAATCTCTAAGCAGTACAACAGAAAGGGTCTAAAATGCATGCCAACTTGTGTGAACATGTGTTCTGATTTAAAAAGCTCAAAAACTTTCCATTATTTAAACACTGGTTTATTGCAACATTTCTATAATGTATGCTCTTAACAGGTGTATTGCTGTCCATCCATACACTGCTCATGGACCAGATGAAATAGATCTGCAAAAAGGAGAAGGTATTCGTGTTCTGGGAAAATTCCAAGAAGGCTGGCTCCGAGGAATCTCATTAGTCACAGGAAAAATTGGTATCTTCCCCAGCCATTGTGTTCATCCAGTATCAAGGTTAGTATTGTAATATATATAATGTCTCTACAATCAGACAACATACAGCAGCTAGCCCTTTAGTAAAGAAATGTTAGAAAGAAATGTTGATAGAAAAGAAGAAAAGGGAAAAAGTTGGGCTTACAGAAGGATACTGCAAAGAACAGCGCCATGTCATAACATGAGTGCAATTCTCTGCAGTATTTAGAGCAAGAGAACCCATGACGTCCTATGATGACTAAGTCATCAGGTAAAAAGGTAATTATAGGGAAAACTTTTTAGAAAATAATGCAGGGGGGAGGGTGCTTCCAACCTTCAAAATGGGCTTTCAAGCATGCAGAAATGTAGAATTACTTTCCTGTAAACACTACAATAAAAACTCAAAATACCTTTCCATTTCCCTTTAACGGGTCAGGTAATTTAGCTATTTCCACAGAATCCCAAATGAAAATATGACTGATTTTACATTAGGACTAATTGTATTATGTGTCATCGCATGTTCTGGCCAGGGTTCCACTTTAACATCTCTTGGGGAAAGGTTTGAAAACACCATACTATGGTATTTGTCGTTATACAAAATAAAATGGTGTTTTAGTTGGATTTGGACACATCTTTGCAGTGCAGCTTCCTACATTAAGCTGTTTGTTGTGTACAATTAAATGACATAAAACTAGATGTATGCATGTTTTTAAAATGAGCACAATACTAAAGCTTTTAAACATTCTGGGAATTGCTAGAAATGCTGCAAGTTTGACTAAAATGTCTTCATGTTACACTCTAAAATGTATAGAAATTACACACTACGATTCTGTAATTATACATTCGGCAGTCACGATGCATTCCATAGCCATCCTGTTTTCCTGCATATTGTTAGAAAGGTGTTATTGTGGGAAAAATGAGATATACTTTGAGAAAATGCTTATGGAAATGTGGGGGAAACATAAAATCAGTTAGAGGGAAAATGCATTAGTTCATTTTAAGTGGTTACATTAGTAGTTACAGTTCTGAATGGTCATAATGTATTGCATATAGCATATACCAAGGGAAGTAACCATAGATTGGCAGTGCTGAAACAGTAATGGAAGAAAATGCCTTGAAAGCATGAATGCCAAATTAAAGGGTGGCACCCTGGAATTCTGGAATTGCTGTGTGTTTTGTTACTAGGATCATTTGTCTTTTTTGTTTTTCGCTATATTTTTATTATATCCATTTTATACATTCATTGAACACTCATTGTTTGCCAGGTTCATTCATTTCATTTTTGCAGATAGAACACATTCCCGGGCATTCGTTAGTAAATTAGTGAAAATACAATTTAGCATTAATATTCTTTTTTTGTGTGTGATTATCTTACATAACACCTTTTCATTCATGAACCCTTTTAAAATAGGGTATATAACCGTTGTTTCCGTACATAGGCACATCCGATGCGTGTTTGTATTTGTATGTGCGTGTACAAGGGGCGAAGGACTTTAAAAAAAATGTTTTTGTGTATTTTAATTTTTGTCCTATGTGTCCTTAATTTTTTGGACTTTTTTTTCCACCTAACTTTATTGTTATCACTAACAAGTGATGAGTATGTGTAATACTTTCAGGTATTTATTACCTTTCACAAAGATCTCAGTACTTCTCAGTACTTCCCCTGGCAATGCATTCATCTCTCCAATTGAATGGTCACCATCCTTTGCTTAACTACATATAGAGCTCTGTGTATCTGTAAAGCGTTGAAAGGTTGCCTTTACATATATATATGACCAGCAGTTGCTTTCCCGTGGCTTCCAGTCCTGCAAGGATCTGTCCTGGTTAGCGATTAGTGCAAATGGTCCTGGAAGCATGGTTGTCAGCTTTGGCTTGAGTGTGCATTAGCATTGGAGTGAATGTCTGGAAGTTAGAGGCAATATTTTTGTGCTGGCTCATATGAAGATGGAGTGCCTTAAACCGTGTAGATAGAGCCATGTCAGTGAAATTATATTTAAACTGGTGTACCCTCACATCACATCTTACTAAGTTTTTAAAGGAAATACATTGATTTTGATCTGGATCTGAATTATAGGTGCCACACCCCTTAAGTTTATAGTAACAAGAAAAGAAAGTGGGGTTTTGTAAGCACCAAAAGACAATTCCACAAAGCAAGAATCCATATAAAAAGTTGATTTCAATTGTCATAATTTTTAAGAAACTGGATCCACGCCACCCACAACCAGCACCGCCGCCTACCGGCCGCAGAACATAGAGGCCCACCTGCTTGTCTCCAAAGATTTTTGATCCTCCAATTACCCCCACGCCACCCACAACCAGCACCGCCGCCTACCGGCCGCAGAACATAGAGGCCCACCTGCCCTTTCTTTTTCTTTTTTCGTATCTTTTTTCGCAGACTGCGGCCGGGAGGGGGCGGTGCTGGTTGTGGGTGGCGTGGGGGTAATTGGAGGATCAAAAATCTTTGGAGACAAGCAGGTGGGCATCTATGTTCGGTCCACTGCCCTTTCTTTTTCTTTTTTCGTATTGTACGGCCAGCAATCTGACTGATCGGATTACTCCTCTCATGCTTGTTATTATGTCTCCCACCTCCTACCCCTGACTCAGTATTGGGACTTGGCTCATCATTGTCTACCCCTACCACCCCTAGGGGGGACCGCGTGGGTGTGCGGCTCGGATAGACTCGCCCAGATACATATGTATCAGCATATGCAAATTGATATTCCCTGTTTCCTGAGGAAGCGCCTGTGCGCGCGAAACGTCGTATGAGCTCCTCCATCTCCAAACCTTTCAACTCAACTATATTACAACATTTAATGAATTGCTACTTTGATGTTTAATTCTTGATGTTCACAACAATATCATATCAACCACTACCTAATGTATATATTCTATTGCTTGTATGTTAAAATCATGTACTAAGAAAGGTTTATATGGAGTGAGCATACAGGGAGCTATCTACCTAGCTGATTTTTAATGGATCTTTGATCCAGTTTCTTAAAAATTATTACAATTAAAATCAACTTTTTATATGGATTCCTTCTTTGTGGAATTGTCTTTTGGTGCTTACAAAACCCCACTTTCTTTTCTTGTTACTAAGTTTTTAAAGGAACCATACATCTTAGTAATACAGAGCTTGTTCAGGTGGAATAATATTATCTGATGTTCAAGAAAGGACTGTCATGGCCAATAGAAAAAAAATTGTACTGTCCACTATGTGCTCAGGTTGGAACTATTCCAAGTTGTTGAAGTTTAGTAGGTAAAAATTTGCATTTACTTTGTCTTATTTATGGGTCAAGCAACACCAATGTATCACCTCAAGCTTGTGATAATTACATATCTGCGGATAGTGTTCTTTATTTATTCTGATAGTAAATTTGGTATGCATTCTACCTAATTGATTTCCTTTACCTCAGCAGAACACGTCTCTTTTCACATTCGTGCGTGATTCCTCATTGCCTAGTTCGCTTGAAATATTCAGGCAATGTAATGGAAATTGTGCTTGTTCTGCATCCTCTTTATTGTTCTTCCCCCTAAACCATAACAATAAAAACTAACTAAAACAAAAGGCATGAATAGGGCTATAATAAGCAGCACAATCTCGCCGCTGAGCAGGCAATTCTGCATCACAGAAGCCTATTTTATCCTCCCAGAAATGTCTGTACAAATTAAATGAATTGGTTTGTTGGCTGCTGTGCCAGGGAGTAGTCGTATTATTAAACGATAAATCAGGCAGCCACATACAGGATCAGCCAAGTTTGTGAAAATTGTACCGTATGGCATAGTTTAGGTTGAATTATAGAAATTTAGACTTTAACCGCATGCTTCAGTGAAAGGAGACACATTTGTGCATCCTTACCAGTAATGTATACAGATGCCTCTTTATTTAATTAAAACACATAAATATGCTGTAACTGAATGTAAAGGTTGCAGCGCTCAATGGCTTAAAGTGAACCTGACCGGACCTTAAAACATTTCTAAGGTAACAAGTGCTTAAGTGTGGTGTCTGTAAATACCTGTACTAGCATTAAAATCTGACCCTGTGAAGCCCCTTTGACTCCTAGGCCCAGGCTTTACATGGACCCTGAACTTGTGCCAAAGTTAAGGTAGAGCTCTCTCCCTCCTGTAATTCACTCTCTCCCTGCTGTAATTCATACCCCTGTTATTCATATGTCATATTCCAGCATGCCAGTTGGCTTCGTCTTAACTTAGGCAGAATTCAGAAAAGTGCCTGCACTTGAGACTTGCTGATATCTTTGGAATGTTTTTGGTCAGGTCATCAGTATAGGAAATTGTAGAAGATGGAAAGTAGTGCTCTGAAGTTGAAAATACTATAGCAGTTGAATGTCATTGTAGCTGGAATACTTTACTGGGACATGCAAGGACCGTGATATTTTTACTTTAACATAGTGGTCAATACCGACAACTTTCTTTCTTTGAAGGTCTCCTAACTGCACACAGTGTATTTCCAGTGTGCTGGGGCCAGTCCCTATTAGAGGGATGAAAAGTTAAACTACATGAAAAGACATATCAGTCTGTCTGGAAGACTGAGATCCAGAGAAAATGGCAGCAGGTTCCTTTGTTATAAAGAAGGGGCAGACTTTCTACCTGACTGTCATTGTGTGGGCAATGCCTGCTCACCTACTGGGTAGCCTAAACAGTTTTTTGTCACTGACAATAAGGGTAAAATTAGTTAGGACAAAGAAAGCATCAAATACAGTACTGAAGTTAATTTATGTAAAAACAACAAAACATAAATAAATATATTACCGGACTATAAAGTAAATGCTTTCATTAAATCTATATTATTGATGGAGCAATGTTTACATAATTTCCTGCTTACATTATTCACTGCTTCTATGAATTTCCTTCTTTCCAGTGAGAAAATCAAT
Organism: Nanorana parkeri; assembly: GCF_000935625.1. Lineage (NCBI taxonomy): Eukaryota > Metazoa > Chordata > Amphibia > Anura > Dicroglossidae > Nanorana > Nanorana parkeri. The sequence goes on from NW_017306804.1 coordinate 700,200, forward strand.
GTCTGTTACATTATGTAATAAAGTACATATATTTTTAAAATGATGCACATTAAGAATAAGAAGTAAATACTGTTCACAGCTGATGATAAATGGATGTATGCCTTGTGGCAGCAGTGTAGTTGGGTTTTACTGGAAGCATACAGCAAACAGTCAATGGGTCTCATTTATCCAAAGTGTCTGAAAGAAAAAGCGACATGTTCATATTACTCAAAGTTCAGCTGTCATTTTTCTAGTGCAAGTTAGAAAATGAAACAAAGAATGCAATTGCCATGGGCAACGGACATTTATTTGGGATCCATTTAATAAATGTTCTTCAGCTATGCAAAAGGTATATTTTAAAAAACGTTTAAAAATGATTGAAAGAAAAGAACGAGTGAACAACAGTTCATCCCTTTTTTTTTTAAACTCCCCTGGAAAAATGATAACCAACCGTACAGTAAAGTGAGGAGACACCCTTGCAGCAAACCAGTATAGTAGTCTCTTGTTAACCTGGCACCACTGAAGTACAATTGCTGGTTAAAATGGTTCTACTCTCAAATTTTAGTGTACTTATAACAGCCTCCACGTGTCTCCTCTCTTACCTTCCTTATCAGAAGTACACCATAGTGATGTGTACTTCCATCACTTTACACAGCTACAGTCTGCCCATGGTACAGCTGACTCTACAGACTCTTGGAAGCCATATAAATGAACAAGCAGGAAGGAGGATAGGCCAATCGTCATTATGGCTGGTGTCATTCTATTCATACCACTATGTGTTCTGTTCTTCAGTTTGCTTTTGCCGGAATGAATATATCAAGTAGGAAGGCTATAATTCTATCTTTTTTTCTGGAAAAAATACTTTGTTGCTATCTGGAGGAGGCTCTAGAGTTTATAAGGGTAGCATTTTCCCTTTAGACACTTTTGACAAATATGGCTCACCTGTTCTCTTCTAAATACCATCAAAAAGTATGCTTTGACAACATGCAAGGTGGGCATCTATATTAGTGTTTGTGTTGACCATTACAACCTATCAGATACCAGTGAGAGACTTGTGTGTGTGTGTGTTTGTGTCACGAATGTGCGGTTAGGGGAGGCAGGTGAGGCAAAGCCTCACCTAGTATTATGGAGGAAAAAGCTGTCAGCTGCAAGTCTAAAACTGACAGCTTTTTCTCCATTCAGACCGGCTTATAAAAGGTTACACAGCATGGAAAGCCTCCCCACTGTGTAACCTGTCATGGATTGGAGCGCTACCTGTTAATCCGGCTTTTGACAGCTAAGTTAGGTTACACAGCAGCGGGCTTCCCCTCTGCTAGTGTAACCTAACTTAGTTAGGGAAAAGCTGCAACAGCCTCTAATCTGTGTTAGAGGCTTGAGCTCTGTGGATAGTTTGGACCAATGGTAAAGCGCCATTGGTCCAAGCTGTCCAATCAAAAAAAGAAAAAAAAACACTGAGGACATTGATCTCGATGTCTCACCAGTGACAAGCTCCTCCCTGTCTCCTCCCTCCTCCATAGATAGCTTGGTAACCGGGTTGGGGTGCGGGGTGTCGGGGAGCAGGGCTGGGGCATGCCTCACCCAGCAAAAAGCTTATTACTGCAGGTTACGTGTGTGTGTGTGTGTGTGTGTGTGCGCGCGCGCGCACACGCGTGTATGTGTGTATATACACACACACACACACACACACACTGAGTGGCCAGATTATTATGACCACCCCATCAGTACTTCATTGGGCCACCTTTTGCCTTCAATACTGCGGTGATTCTTTTTGGCATTGACTCCACGAGATGTTGAAAGATGATGTGAGGAATCTGACACCATGCCTGATGAATAGCACTGCCCAGTTCTGTGAGATTTGATGGTTGTGGAACCAGCTGCCTGATGGCTCCTTCAACTTCGTCCCACAAATGCTCAATTGGATTGAGATCTGGTGATTGTGGGGGGCCACCCAAGCAAGGTAAAGTCTCCCTCATGTTCTTGAAACCACTCCTGCACAATACGAGCACCGTGGCATGGCGCATTGTCTTGTTGGAAGAAGTCATCACCATTGGGATAGGCCATCAACATGATAGGATTGACTTGATCAGCAACGATACTTTGGTATGTTGTGCTATTCAGACGTTGTTCCACACGAATTAAAGGGCCCAAACATGCCAGGAAAACATGCCCCAAACCATAACACTGCCCCCACCAGCTTGAAGGGTTATGCTCATGCATGTGGGGTGCATGCTTACATGGTGTTCCCGCCAAAGTCTCACTCTGCCACCTGCATGATGCAACTGGAAACGTGATTCATCGGACCACATTACTTTTTTCCAATGCTCGACTGTCCAATCCTTGTGTTCCTGTGCGAATTGGCGACGTTTTACCTTGTTAACTGCAGACAGCAAAGGTGTTCGAACAGGCCTTGGGCTTCCATATCCCATACGATGCAGTGTACGGCGAACAGTGCGTTCAGAGATCATTTGAGAGGATCCCTGATTAAGATCTGCAGTAATTTGATGCACTGTTGCCCTTCTGTTGTCTTGTACCAGTCTTGCCACTCTCCGTTCTGCCCTAACATTGACTAGTTGCTGACGGCCACAATTCGCACGTTCAGACCCAGATTTTCGGCTGACAGTCCAGTCTTTAAACACTTTAACAACAGCTGCTCTTGAACATTTAACGAATTCTGCTGTTTTGCTGATACTCGCTTCATGGCTCCGTGCGCCAACAATCATCCCACGTTCAAAGGCTTTTAAATCGCGTTGTTTACCCATATCTTCAGGAAAGAAAATCACTTCTACTGTCGCGGTAAACAACCTGCTTCCCTATTTATAATGGTCTGGCCCTCTAGCAAATTCAGCGCAAAATTATAGCTAATTTGCCTACAAACGTCAGGTGGTCATAATAATCTGGCCACTCAGTGTATGTATACACAGTACATTCTCTGATCAGAAAAAAAATATTTTGCAGAGAACCCTAGATAATGGATCCCAGTCACTGTTAGTAAGCTTCAGGTGTGTCAAGATACAGTTTATGGGCCGTCATAAACAATCATAAACCACACTTATTACTAATGGCAGTGGTGCCTGAACACCACACTGCTTAAGGTACAAACAAGCTATTGCTAATAGAACTCTTCACACATATACATCTGTAAATATGCAATAAAAAATGTTTTAAGAAGCTCAAAAACAAGCAAGGTGTTTTTAAAACACTTTATAAGTATTTAGCGGTGTCCTGCATTAAGCACATAAATGTCCTACATATTTACTGCAGAATATTGACCTTAAAGTACTTAGCTGTGCTCAGTCCCAGTGGTTTATTTGTCTGCTATACACAAACTCTTCTCCTGGTAACATGGATAGGGGTCACTGTCCTCACTCCACAACAAGCACACGACCCATGATAGACATAGAGACATCCAAAAATTCTATCCACTCATCTGCAGTTTTTGCAAAGCTTAGGACTGACTTTTGAGGTATATAATTTAAGATCTTGACAAACATGCTTTTGATCAAAGTATATGTTAAATATAAATGTGTGCATTTTCTGTTTCACAGCAAGAAACCTTCAAACTATCCTGATGCAAGGCTTCCTTCTCAGCAGACTAAATGGATTTCCAGCAATGCCTCTGTGTCTTCACAAAGCAGCGTGTCAGAAACTGGAATCAGTAGACCTGTCAGGTCTTTTCATGTGCCAACTGCTGTGGTGGAGCCGGTGAAAAACACAACACCCTCCTCCTCTCTGGTACCCATGATGCTTCTACGGAGGAACAGCAGCTTGAAGAAAAGTTAGTTATAAAACGATGATGTGTATTTTTCCAAAATACACAGGTTATATTGGCTTTTTGTAAAACTGAAACACAAAACCACAAAACAAATGGTCAAAAAAGTCAGTTTGGGGAACTTTAAATATCTGTTTCATCTATGGCAGTTGCCCTAATCTAATGATGTGATCCAGTCCTCCAGATTCTCATCTATTCTAATAGCTAAACTGATATATATATATGTATATATATGTATATATATATATATATATATATATATATATATTCATACA
>NW_017306804.1:704642-712536 GCF_000935625.1 Nanorana parkeri
TATATATATATATATATATTACACATATATACACACACAGTATATATTATTTAATTTTTTTTATAATTCGGGAATGGTAAAGAGTTATGTGTCATTAACACACATATCCCCAAAACTATAAACATACATCTATCCTGCTTTGGGTCACCTATTCTGGCAAAAAAATGTCAGTGGTTAAACGTTTGATAAGCAAAACCCAGTCCATTACAGGTTCACAATAGTAATAACTGTAAGAATATGTATTTGGGAGACTCCTACAGTCCAGTGCCCCCTGCTCTGATTAATTAATTACTTTATCCATTAATTTTGTAGGATATATTGGCTTGTATTAATAGAGTGAAGAGCATGCATGCTTGCAGGTCTCTAATTATAGGGATTCCAGCACATATTACTTGTGTGCTTGGGTGGTACTGTTTAATGAATGGGGGAACCATAAAACTAAAAAAACTTTCCTCATTTCAAAACAGCAAAGCACCTAAAAGACCAGGTTATGATTATATTAGTATTTGGGCCGGTGTCAGCGGGCTTTGATGGGTAAATGCAGCGTGCTTTCAACATCAGCTTGATAAGATTCTCAGATCACTCAGAACTAATTTCAGGTGCATTTAACCTTTAATTGTCCTGTATTTTTACTTATTTTGGCTGCTTTTGAATAGACATAGACCTATATGGGAAGCAGTTCTAAAGTGAACAAAAGCCCATGGACAATAACAGTGTGTACTCAAGTATGTGTTTTAGGTGCCCAGCACCATTCAACAAACAGTTCCTACAACATATGCAAACATTGATTCATCCCCATCTCCCTTTTGCAGAAGATTGCTTAGGAAATTAAAAACATAAGCTCCAAGTGCTCTGTACACTTGGCTCTTGTATATTCTACTGGGGTCTTTTATTTTTCTTAATAAAATAAGATAAAGTTCTAAAAGAAAAATAAAATTAATACCAACCTGTATGTTTTACCAGATTTGCCTCTTCAGAAGACAATACAAAGCAACTCAGGATCCCAGCCTGTGGGCACCATCACCAGGTCACCCTCTATGGGTACTCAGCCTCAGCAGATCATTATCAATGCTTCTCATTCCAATGTAGGAGCCAGTGCTGAAACCCGTACCAGGCCAAATTCACTGTATGATGCTCTACCCATTTTTAGTAGACCCGTGGATTATAGAAGATTTTCGGCTGCCAGTTCAATTGCTTTGGAGCCCAGAGAGCTGATAACCAGAAACAATTCAACACTGAAATCTCCGATTTCTGCACCTCCATCTATTTTGGTGAAGCCTGACACACCTAAAAGTGGCGTTGAAAAGGTAAATACTGTAAACATTTTGTAAGGAGTTTATCTAAAGTAAATATTCCATAAAGAGGCTTCTTGTTCAAGATCTCCCTTCACATTTACTTATTTCTGTGAAAAGTAAAAGATTTTAAAATGAACACTGTAAATGTACATACTGTATACTTGTATGGGTATGCTGCCCACTTCATCTCCTTGAAACACATATAGCAATGGCAACTGTCTCCCCCTGACTAAAAAACCTGCAAGTGAACCTAGCCATGGGGTAAAGTGGGTGACTGCCATTGCTCTGTCATCTACCTGTGCAGGCCATCAGTGGTTCTGCCTGGAGTGCACACATATACAGACAGCGGTGTATTTAACATTGGTGCTGCCCTAGGCAATGCAGCAACGCCGCCCCCACCCCCCAGACTACGAATCTGCCGCTCCAGGCAAACGCCTTGTTTGCCTCGTGGCAGATACGCCCCTGTATACAGATCAGTAGCTCTGAGCACTGACAACTTGATGTCAACATATATTGTGGTCAGAGCTGTCAGCGAAAGTGTGAGTGTATAACACAGCTGCTCCCTGCCCAGTTAAAGGTGAGTATACAAGGGCTAGATTTACAGTTATGTTGAGCAAGTGTTAGGGTTAGGGATTAGAGGGGTTTAGTTCAGGTTTAAGGGTTAAGGTTAGGATTAGGTTATAGAAGGGAAAGTTAACTTTAGAGCTCAGGGTAAGTGTCCGGGTGATGTTATGTTTGAACATGTGCTACTGAACTATGTAAACAGCAAAAACTATCTTCCTAAGCTAAGATAAAACCCCCTTGAAAGAGAATATATATTGTATTTGTAAATATTTTCTACTTTCTTACTGTCTGGATTAAGACATATTTTTGTTATGTAAATCTGAAATATTGAATATTATGTTATGTAGAATATGTATTCTCATTTTCAGCCAGTGGTTGACTTTTATTGCTTTAATGTATTTTTATGCTTCTATAAGTTTGTCGGGCTATTCTGAACCACTGTATGGAAAAGCCTGTGTTTACAGAGCTCAACAGCTCAAGCAGCAATGTATACAACTGAGTAAAGCAGAGATGTGATGTATACTCCACCTTCCACCTTGCCTCTTTAAATCTGCTGCAATAGCTTTCATTCAGAGACTATTCTGAAAGTAAACAGCTTTCGCTGTGTTCTCTCCCTGAGTGCTCTTTGGGGTTGATTTACTAAAGGCAAATAGGCGGTTCAATTTGCAAGGGAATTTGAACTTTACAGGGGTAGTTTTTCCTTAATTTGGTGAATGAGGTGAAGCTCTGCTGACTTTCATCATTCAACCGCATGCATGCAAAAATGCTGTTTTGGTTATTTTTTCTTTTTGCATTTGCTTGGGTGTTGTATAAGTGAAATTTCACCACATTCACTAAGCTAAGGGAAACTCCCCCTGTAAAGTGCAAATTTAATATAAACAGCCTATTTGCCTTTAGTAAATTCACCCCCATGAATCCAGGGTCAAAGATGCAACCTGTAATAAATGTTTAGTTGTAAAATAAAGATTTGATATACATGAAAACAGATATAGAACATCAGTTTAAAACTTCTAGATTTAAACAAAATAATAATATTTAAAATAACATTTAATATATACTTTAATTTGTACATAATTTGTATCCACACTCTATGTACTTGTCCCCAGAAAAAATGTGATGGGTTACCAGTCCCATTGCTGGCAATATTTCCTTCAGCCTCCTGGCTCTGAGTACATCCTGCCATGCTCAGAAACAATTGCTCCTGGGAGGTGGATTGCTCATGCAGCTCACTGCACAGCAGATCTACTGTCTTAAAACAACACCCACTAGTGGAGGCCAGGAACAGCTTGTTTACAGAAAAGTTGAATGCTGACATTTTTAAGTACTACAGAGAGAAGTGCAAATTCATAAATGTTAAGTGAAAGTGCTGTTATAGTTTAAATGGGCACAAACTTTATCTTTTTATTAAATTAAAGCCAAATAAAATTGAATATCTTTGTATTTTCCTATGCTCACATCTGAATGTGTTTTTTTTCTTGCTACTGTTTGTATGTTTCTGAACACCGTAACATTATGCGTTTCTTTATTTAGCAGGTAAAAACTGTTAGATTTATGAATTTTAGTCCTCAAACCTTGAAACGCCAAAGTGTTGTATTTGATGTGAAAGATGAGGAAATTTCCAGCCAGAATATCATGTCTGAAAACTTGCGGCTTGGGGAATCCACCTTGACTGTACCACTACGACCCAATCCCGCCTTGGCCCATAAGACAGAAGGCCGGAAAATACAAAAGCTTAGGAGTATTGGCAACGATGTAACACCTATCCCTCCACAATCAACACTCTCTTTTCCCAAAAAACGGACCCACAATGATAATTCAAACAGGACCAGCGCAATCTATCAAGCTCAAGAGATCCCGTCAACTTAATGCTTCTGCTTTGATTTAACTTGGCCTGATTTTTTTTCCACCTTGGCACATTAAATTAGATTCTGTGTCTGAGAGTTTCACTATAATTTTCTCATCAATCCATTTTGTCACACTGGACAGACTTACCATGACAAACAAAGGATCACTGGCACCTTCAATTATGAATGTCTCTTTTAAATCCTCATTCTTATTATCAAGACAAGTCTGTGTCAGGCATGCTGTCATGCTCTTTGCTACATGAAGATATATAGTGGATATTTTTGACAAGCTGACTGGGTTATTTTTCGCTGTAGGAAATAGGGTCACTTACTCAACAAGGTGAAAGAATGAAAATAGTTAGATGTTCCTCTCCATTTAGATGACACATCTAAAGTTTTTTTGTTTTTTTTGTTGCCTGGCAAACTTGACTTTTTTGCTTTAATGTATTTTTTTATGCTTTTCAAAGATTTGCACTAATTTTAGAATGTAATTTCACTTTAATGCCAATTAGGTGTAGTGGCTTGTATATCAGCAATTAAATATAGGAAAAGGTAACTTCTTTTAAGTCCAAGCTTAGCTTAAAATATAAGAGCCAGCTATGCTCAAAACTAACTGTCAAAATGCATTTTTACAGAAAATTCCCCATCCCCTTTGTATAGGAATTATACGATGGACTGAAGTAGCTATAGAAGCCAGCTATGCTTACAACTAACATTGATAAAAATGCACTTATACAGAAGTATCTTTATCTTCAGTGTAAAGGACTCGCATGATCAACTGAATAAGCTATTACAGCAATCTATGCTTAAAACGAACACCAATAAAACACATTAATACAGAAGCATCTCCATTCTCTGTGTATAGCAATCACATAATGGATTAAACCTTTTATGTGGAGAGAACCACTGTTAATCATAATTATGCTAACCAGTTGACTATCACTACTGCCAACTCAGTACAGTTTTAAATGTCCATGTCTGTACAAGTAAAGACTTTAGGGAATTTTTCAATCTTGTAAAAACAACAAGACTGAGACTGAAGATGACTAGCCGACAGATACAAATAGTAGTGAATTTTACACTAAATCAATCACTAAAAATCCAATATCATTCTTAAAAAGTAAATATCATTTCTAAAGTTATTTGCAATATTTTTGAATCTGCAGCTATCTTCAAAAAGATGCTCACTGATCCTGCCATAAAAGACCTTGTTTGGGCACTTTCTGTAATAGGAATAGCAACAATCTGCCCCTGTCTCCCAATTGTGCTCCTGCATTGCCATCTTGTGACAGGGGCTTTAAATTGCTATCCGAACCCAATTTTAAAGGCATGTTCAAATGTTGTCATAGAAAACCCACCTTAAGAAATGTCATGCAGCCATCTCTTCAGTTCATGCATCATTCTTACCAACTGTCCCGGATTTGCCAGGCCAGTCCTACATTTTACTCAGTGGTCCCACAATGGCTGTGTCCCAGGCTGTGTTCAACAGGGTTGTTGCTAACCGTCCATTTTTTCAGGGGAATTATGTAAAAATTAAGCCAAAATATTCTGTCTGTGTTTATTCTGTAATTGCCCATGCCTGTTTCTGCCTGCCAGTAAAAACTCTGACTTTGGATGTTACAGTTTGCTGGCATATGTGCAGAAATCTGCCAGATGAGGTCCTAATGATCCCTGGGAAACTAAAAAACCAGAGGAGGTATTGTGAACCCTCCCTTGGCTCTGATTGGCTAATAGGCACTTTTAGCAAAGAGTGGGAGCAGGTTATTAATGTTCTGCTCAATTCAGTGGTGTATGGGGCTTTTCTGACAAGGTGAGCCAGCTCTTGGAGTCTCAAAGTGCTAGTTGCGGTAAAAGAGTGAGAACGGAAGCAGAGTGAAAGATCCCTTTAGTTTGTTACTCATGTTGGAAATATGATGTCAGTTACTAATCCTTGCTGAGCAGAGAGAGGGAGTGGTGGAACATAAACTCCATGCATTCTCCTCTACTAGCAGAAAACATAATTGATAAAAGGCACTAGCTGGCAGGGAAAAAGCAATGCATGGTAACTGTGTGTTCCGTCCCTTCCTCTACTCAGACAACCACCACGGTTTATTATGGAAGTAGCTTTCCTGCTAATGTATTCACAGAATTCACAGACAGAGACACTTACACTGCCAACTTAGTGGAGGTATTTACACTGACCATTATTATATTGGGAACAATGTTGGTCAGTAAAGAATCCTCGTGAGGAAAACCTGCTGGTGGATAATTATACAAGCAGGGCCGTTAAGTCACCCAGGAAACATGGGAGTCACCCAATATATTGAGGTGTCACCCAATATTTAGGGGTGGTCTCTTGGTCTCCCAGGATCTTTACTCAGTCCCCTGAACCCTCCAGAGCAGGGTTGTCAAGTCACACATGGGAGTCACCCCACATATATTAGGTGTCACCTGATATTTAGGGATGGTTTCTTGGTCTCCTGTCAGCTTTACTCAGTCTCCTGAAGCCTCCTGAGACTACCTTAACTGTCTAGATTACATTAACAGAATACCACATGTTATTGTTGGCTCTTAAAGTCAAAATTCTGCCATGCTGCTGTCCCACCACCTTCCCCTTTATCTCCTTCAACGTCTTTAACAAGATGTGTCAAATGTGTTTTGCAGTACAATTGCAGTCACTGAGGTCTGAACTATTGGGTTGCTGCACATTAAATAGACTGTACAGACTAACAGTTGTACCTAGCTAAACAAATCATTTAACAAAAGAACAATAACTTAATGGCTGTACTTCTGACTTTATTATGATACATCTTCCTGTATAAACATTATTTTAAAATAAATTGTACAATAGATGAACAATATTCCTTGTGTAGAACCATGCCTAATTAAATGAATGTCCTGCCCCTAATTAAAGTACATTCTCCACCTATAACAGATGGACACGCTGCAAAAAAAGGTGTCCCTGGAAATGTTTTTGAAATGTTGGCAACTATGCATGCATGTATACAGGAAGAAGCTGCAAAGAGACTATGATACAACAACAGCATTAAGATGCAATAAAAGGGTAAAAACAAGTATTTTATTTAAAAACAATGGCAATTGTTTGACACACAGTGCTTTTAGAAAACTAAATGTTATTCATTTAGGGTTTACATCTCATTTTATGCTTTTAAGTAGCCATGTTTAGAGCAAGCAATAATAAAGACAGATTGGTTTTGTAATCTGTAAGGTTCTATTTATTCTGGTGGTTAGAGTGGAAAAGTCCCAATAGTCTAACATTAAAGAGCAGTCTACTTTGTGTCTGTTTACCGAGTGTTTATTTTGTGTCACTGTACTTTTATGTTTAGTTTAGAATGCTTATTTTGCAGTGTTCAGTGTTTTTCAACTAGATTGACAAGCTGCTTTAAATGACATAGCTGGTTGGGAATACAGCCATGATTAAATAGAACTTGTTAGTAAAGAACTTTCCTGGCCATATCCATGGCAGCGCTGACCATTGGGTGTTAGCTCCAATTACCCCTAGATGACAGGAACCAAAAGGGTTAAACATGACCTAACCCTCTCCATAAAAGCCCCTCCTCCAGCCGGCTTCCCCAGTCTTTTTTGTTCCTGTCCCCCCTAGGACAGGGTTGTACTTGTGTACTAAAGCAAAGGAATATGAAGTCATGGAGTTCTGGATGGCCTCAGGGGAGTTCAGCCTCTCTCCCCTGGGAGGTTCCCAAGACTCGGCCCCGAGCAAGGGTGTCCCCTTGGGAACAAACAGCTTTCATTTTCGGTCTGAGGTATCCTCCTCATGAAAGCCATGTTTTTATATTAAGCCTGCAAAATGTTCAATATGCGGAGTGTTGCAGGGGCAAGGTAAGCCTGTGGGGGATAATCTTACCTATGTTCTGTGGCCCGACTCGTTTAGGCGGCTCCTCGCAGCGTTTTGCCCGTTCGGCTGTTTGCGGTGTAAGGGCAGAGCAGGATGGGCACTGGCAGCTTCCGAGCGCTTCTGCGCATGCGGGGAAGTCCGGTCTTTGGTGACGTCATCGGCGGACGATTTTCGGCGCCAAATTTGAATTATTTGCAGTGTAAAAGTGACAGAACTGGCTCAGGAGGTGTTTCCTGGTAGGCATATGCTTCTTGGAGAGCCTGGAGAGCCATCAAGTGCCAGAATCATGGATAACTGACCCTCACCAAACGAATCTGTGGAGTTGAGGTAAGGGATGA
>NW_017306804.1:713437-715500 GCF_000935625.1 Nanorana parkeri
TTTTGCATCTACTTGTGTTGGTGTCTGGATTTTATTCCCACCCCCGTTTTTTGCTTGGGTATTCCCCAATGGTCAGCGCTGCCATGGATATGGCCAGGAAAACTGAAAATTTAACCATACTTACCGTAATTTTCTTTTCCTGGTTATACTCCATGGCAGCGCTGAGCTTCCGCCCTAGGGAGTTAGTGGCTTGTTACTAGACTGGGGAAGCCGGCTGGAGGAGGGGCTTTTATGGAGAGGGTTAGGTCATGTTTAACCCTTTTGGTTCCTGTCATCTAGGGGTAATTGGAGCTAACACCCAATGGTCAGCGCTGCCATGGAGTATAACCAGGAAAAGAAAATTACGGTAAGTATGGTTAAATTTTCAGTTATGATTGCTTTGAACGCTGACTTTTATTTAAAAGTAAATACTCTGGGGCTGTTTTTTTAATCCTTCCTACCTTCACTACTGTACTTCATTTGGCTAGTGACCTGGAACACGTGCATGCCTATCAAATATGCTGACATCTCACTAACTGCATTCTTATAATGGATCAGTGAATCACTAAGCAGTGATACAAGGATAAGTATGACAGCCCTGGAACATGCACCTTCAGAAACAAAAAACCAAAACCAACTCCAAATGCCTTTTAAAAGGGAATGTATTGTGTCTTTTGATAAGCTGTATTTATTTTTTTAGCACTAAAAAAATCAATTGTATTGCTATTTTTAATAAGCTAAAAATTAAATATAGAACTCAGTGAAGTCCCTTGATTTGCGAAGTTTCTTCCTCACAGCTGGTGTGCTAAAAAAAATAAGACCTCAGTGACTCAAAGGAAGACACACACCCCTTCGAAGTAAGATAGCAATGTCTTTAATGGTCAGTCTACCCAAAAATTGATATTTAGTTATAGGTTGAGCCTAATTGGCTGAGTCAGCCTTTGTTTCCTTATGTATTGACCTTTTATGTTTGGAGATGGAACTCAGCTGCGGATCTCCTTCCAACAAGGGAAATTAACAGTCACTTCACACGGTAGTTCAATAATCGTTTTAAGTAAGGAAGGGTTAAATGGTGGTACTTGAAATGTTCACTTCACAAACAAGCAGCAAAAGTCAATTGGTTGCTTGCGCACACCGGCCCGTCCGGCTTTTATCTTACGAACATGCTACACACCCGCCGAACAGCATACGATGCTCGGCGGGTTTGCAAACATGTTCGTAAGTTTAAAGTCGTGCGACCTTACAGTAGTAGAGGTCGCACGGCTTCCACACACCTTACGATAATCGTACGATCGCGGGATTTCCCGCGATTATCGTACGATTATCGTATCGGGACCTTAAGGATGAGAAGCACAAGAAGTCCCAGCAGGATCAGGAGGGTGTGCAGGCTCTGGAGGGTCCCATGGGGACAGCCTATCATTCAGGATTGAGAGCGGGTCTGTAGGGAGCTTTGTCCAGCGTCTGCACTCATTGCAGGAATACCAGACAAGTGAACCCTTGCTGCTTAAGCTGAGGAGGGGGGCAGAGCAGCGTAATGTCGACAGACCGGGGGCGGAGCTACCCTCTGTGTCCGAGACGCCGAAGAGGCAAGCATAGCAGGTCTATTACACCTTATTTGTATTGACTACTCAAATAGTGAGATCCGCCTACCATAATTTCCAACTCTGCCCCTGTCCACTTAGGAATTTTGGCCTTCATTGCCATGTTCCAGCATCTACTGTTCCATTCAACATGATTTGGCTTCAACAGGTGAAGTGGGCACTTCCCATAATAGCTACAGCCGGTAAGCAGGCAAAGGAACTCAGCCCAAAAGATCTCACCAGTAGAGTCCACTATCATGCAAATTAACCATCTAGCATTAACTGCAAAATTAAAATATTTGTTTTTGATGGACTGACCATTGCAACAGTAGATTAACACAGTCTGTTAAAAAGGAGGTGCCAGACATGCTTCTTAACCGAATGTCAAGAATGAGCTCTGTCATAAAGGTTTTTCTGTAAATTAAAGACTTCCTTCAAACTAAAAAGTTATGATGATATATAAAATATATAGATATATATAGATATATATATATATAGATAAAT
>NW_017306804.1:715521-763042 GCF_000935625.1 Nanorana parkeri
TATATATATATCTATATATATATATATAATTGCAGAGGGAGGTTGTCAAGGTCCCCCAGAGGCATGTTAAACTGCAATGAAGCACAGAAAGAGGTCTAGATCTGAACCTAAATAGAGGACTGGTCACTGAGGGCCACGTGTAAAGATATTATTGTGACAGTGTTGGATAAGGGGAAAACAGGAGTTTTTGATAAATATTAGCAGGGGTAAATTATGTGAAATGTTACTAAATGCTTACACATTATTTCAAGGTTTTTACAACTAGTTATAATGGCAGAAGTGCAGGCTTTAAAATATTACAGCCCAATCATGTGGTGGTTCTACATATGTAGCCCTTGCTCTCTTGTACGTAGGTGGGATGTGGATAGGTAGAATGCCACATAATTAGACTGTGTGTATCTAGAGTGGACAGGTAGATTGTTTCCTCTCTCTCCATGATGCCTTCCTCCTCACGCTCAGAGGGCTCTCAAATAGTATACTGTGACACAGTCATGGTAAACCAGGAATTAGGCATCCCAGTAAACCAGTGCAATTAAAGATATTTTAGCCATTTTCTAAGGGGTGGATTGCTGGGTGTGTGAAAAATGAATAATGTGATGACAGATGCCTTTTACAATAAAGCCATTTGCTTAAAAGAGACTTTAATAAAATGCTTCATATCCCAATATATTGTCTTTTTGTATTTGTAGCAGCAACATTTGTCTGAATAAGATCGAAGATGGCATCCATTGCTTTTTTCTCTTTGTTATACAATTCCAAAGTGTTTCCAAATAATGCTCTGCTAAAACCTTGATGGCTTTCGGTAAATAATATACAATAGAGGACCCTACCACAATATTGCAGATTCCAGCTATCTTTTGGGCAGGAAAACAGTACTAATCCCTCTAGGGGCTGCAGAGGTTCTTGCCAAAATGTGCAAGTTTGTACAGCATATTGGCACAGGCAAGCTTACCTCTTAGTTCCCCTGCTTCAGTGATGGCAGGTACATGCTTGCCTCCACTTTCTGTTATTCTTTCAGACTGGTGTCTTCTTTTTTCAGCCAATGGATAACCAGTGAAGATGTAACTCTCATGCATGCTGGAATTACATTACAACCGGCTCAACTCTTGGAATCCTATAGATGCTGAGAGTGTACACTTAAATGCTTACTCACTGCATGCAAGAAAAAAGTATTTTTTTTGGTAGAAGAGACAAATAAAGTCTTGTACCAACACACTCAGCCCCCTAGCAATTATTTTACCAGTTCAGTTTCGCTTTAATGCTCTTACTATAAATAATTCTGGGCCTTCTGCATTATATTGTAAACATTAAAATGACTCATGCCATTAGAGTTGGGAGTTACACTTACTGCCACTGACACCAATGCTGGGAGTTACTTTTACTGCCACTGATACCAAACCATAGGAATTTTAGTGCTGCCAATGACACCAATAATGGGAGTTAATATTACATCAATTTCTTGAGGGACCGTAATATCCAGGGATACCAGTATCCCTAAGAATGAGATGATGCGTGGACCTATATGGGTTGGACTTGATGGACGTATGTCTTTATTCAACCCCAAATACTATGTAACTATGTAACTATGTAACATCCATGGACACCAATGCTGGGGGTTATTATTGCTGCCACTGACACCAATGCTTGGTATATTACTGCTCTCACTGACACTGGGGTTATTCTTGCTGACACGAATGATGGGGCTCATTTTACTCTTTTTTTTTTCTTAGTAGTGTACCCCAGT
Source organism: Nanorana parkeri (assembly GCF_000935625.1). Classification (NCBI taxonomy): domain Eukaryota; kingdom Metazoa; phylum Chordata; class Amphibia; order Anura; family Dicroglossidae; genus Nanorana; species Nanorana parkeri. The sequence goes on from NW_017306804.1 coordinate 717,266, forward strand.
CCTATTTTGTATATATCATAGCAAAGCAAGGGGGGAAGGTGACAGTACAAGCCACACACCATGAAGCAACATCCACTTTATTGGCCACACCCACAAGTGTTCATCGTTTTGTCCCTTTAAGGTGCCCCTCCTAAATCTTTTCAGTTGTTAGTAATTATGTGCTTACTGCCTACCAGTCATGGCCAGTCTAGTGCAGCTGTTTGATATGCTTTGTAATATCTCTTTGCTAGCATGCCCTTATAAAAGTATGCACCTGCATCTGCATTCACAAGGCTAATGTTTTTTTAACAGCAATCTACAATGGAAAGAAGAGGGAGAAAACAATAAACAGTTAATTGAGTTTTTTTTTTTTAATGCATACCAGTATCAGGCATAGAAAGATTTATTTACCACACCCTCATTTTGCAATTCTGTTTGTGTGCTTAGATTTCACTCAGCCCATTAACTTTCAGTCTAATAGTTCCCCCACGTGTAATTATTCAGTGGTCACATTCCATTGAGACTTAATGAAATTGTGAAAAAAGTAAAGAAGTTCTTTCTGGCTTGAAGAATTGTATTAAGAGAAACATAAAGAAGATATATGTGTACGTGTTCCTGAAGCCAAATAGAGGCAAATATATAGAGACATTTAGGATCATGTTGTCCCTGGTTCTACAGGTTTTATTTTAGTTAGCACCTCATTTGATTTGGCAGAATTTATGATATTGTTTGTGTGCTATAGCCTCATCTCACTGATATCATTATTGTTATGACACATTGATATTGCACTTTTACAGTGGGAATGTCTTGCTTTCTGAGCAAGTAAAACGGCTCTGTCTTGTTATTTTGCTGGCAATAACACATAGTTTATATTAGGCTGGGGATAGTTTTGGCTCCTGCAATTTGTTTTAAACCAGGCAAATAAACTGGTTCTTCCGGCCGACGTGTGGCCATCACCTTCTGTCAGTAAAGTAAGAACACCTATGTGTGCGATATTAGTCTTTAAGAATAGCCTTTCCCACATTTGCCCCATATGTATGAAATTGTGTTGTGCCTTAAAAAGTGGGGCTTAGTATAAGGAGGCGGGGGTTTTCAGCACATTGGCAACATTATGAAATCTACCCAATGTATTTTTTTTCCCAGTTTTCAACAGCGTAAGGAAAGGTTACAAACAGTGATGCGGCTGGGCTTGATGTGAATCCAGTTTGCCTGAAAAGTCCACTCGAATTCTGACCACCACTCCTTCCTCCAAACCCAATCAGTTGTAGTAAGACGTATTGCCTGTGCCGCAGCTATACGTCCCAAAGGGGCACCCCGCTGCAACTGCCTCCATGGATTGGGTCAAGGAGGAGGGCGTGGCGGCTTGAGTTTTGAGCAGGCTTGGACGAATTTAGGCAAACTGAGTTCACCCCAAAGCCAGTCTCATCTATAGTTACAAACCCTATCTTTTGTTATTGCTGTCTATGTCCCCACTAGGGAGCTGTCCCTCAGTGGGACATTCTTCCTGTCTCTTCCTGTCAGTGTAACAGGGTGCCATTGGCACGGGAAGCAAGGTGAAATCTTAACAAATACATAGATAGCATTAAAACCTGATGGGGGACCTTACTTCACTCAATCCAAAACTATAGCTTGGTTCTCACATAGAAGAGTGAAAGTGTTAACACCATCCTTATAGAGTCATCGAAAACTCTACGGGGTTGATTTGCTAAAGTCAAACAGACTGCTCACGTTGCAAGGGAGTTTTCATTTTGCAAGGGAATTTTGGAAGTCAGCAGAGCTTCACCTCATTCACTAATCTAAAGGAAAATTATCTTGCAAAGTGAACAGCCTATTTGCCTTTAGTAAATCAACCCCAATAAGTTAAATTCATTATAACGCATGTGTTATGCTTGTACAAATTGTTCAATAGAACAGTACTGGTAAGGAGTTGTGCAATGCACAGTGTTGTCCAATGCTGCGTTTTGCATTCAAATGCATAACTGCTCAAACATATGCATGCAAAATGCAGAAGAATGCTGCCTTTAATTTTCTCTGCCTGCAATGGAAATGCCACTCAATAGGACCTGGCACACCCAAAGAAAAGCAACACAAGTGGGCAAACCTAGCCACGGAACAATCATCTGCACTGCACCATTGAAGTAAATGGGAAACTGCTCACCTGCCTTTGATGTGTGTTTAAATACAACAGAACAACTTCCCTCAACACAAACCCTAAGGATCATGTCACACAAGATACAACTTGCCAACAACAGGATTGACAACCTACCACTTACATGTTTTAATAGAGTCACTCCCTTACTAGTAGGGATGAGCTTTGGGTTTAAGTGCATGAGTTGGACCTGAACCCAGAATGCTCACAGTTTGCCAAACAGACAAACTAAATGGCCAGATCAGTCTGCTCGAACCTGCAGCCAGAAGTCATTCATTTAGCGACTATCACCCCTGAATGACAGCTTTCTACCTGCTGTCTTGTTTCACATTGCAAACAATCTGTCAAGGATCCCAGGTGACCAAATATGGCCATGACCATTTAAGCTCAATTGCGTCAACCAGCACTCTCAGCCAGTTTAATGACATTCAGCATTTGGCGGGGGATCTGTCATTTGTGTCAGGAGTGCAACAGAAAAAGATTGTCTTGTTTGTGGGTCATTCACTGTGAGTTACCATGGATCTATGTCACTGGACGATGCGATTCATGTTGGATTTACATTGTAGGACATTATTTATTTTTAAATAAATATCTTTTTCTATCATGTTTGTGTTTTATTCACTATTGACTTTTTTTGAATAACTGCTAAGTACTCACTCACATAGAAGGGGGACCAGATATCTGGGGGCCCACTAATCTAAAGGGGCTTCAAGATTACAATAAGTCCCCCCCCCCCACATCCACTGGTCTAGGGATGTGGAGATGAGGCCTTTGTCCACATCAGCATTTGAACAAGGTGCCATGCAGGGGAAGGAAGAGGCCTGGCGATGTTGGGGGCATGTGACATGGTATGGTTCAGGAAGGAGGCACATGCTTGCTACCCCCCACTTTCCTGACCAGCCAGGCTGCGTGCCAGTATAAGGGTCTGGTATAAGGGGGCCCCACAGTGTGTTTATTTGCCTGGGGGTAAAAATCCATATCACACCCCATCTGGGTTAAAGGTCTAGTATGGATTTTACGGGGGGACCCTATGCCTTTTTCTTTGTTGTTTTGCATGGGCGCCCCCTTCAAAATCCATACCAGAGCCTTATCCAGGGTCTGTTTTATGTTTGTTTTTGGAATGTTGTTTTTTTGAATGTTGCCCTTTTAACTGTATTAAAAGACTCACTTCCTGCTGATGGTATTTTCTTTATTTTAATTTTTTTTCCCATTTTTACAATGTCCCACATGGCAGTGTGTTGCTGGCAATGTGTCACCAGTAGCAGAAACACCTATATGACAGCCTACAGAGCCAAGTGTGAAGTGTAAATAGCAACCAATCTGAATTAATTTTGAGCAATAAAAAGCAATAAAAAGATGTTGCGTGGGGAATTGCACTTCGTTTTTATGCAAACCAGTATATTTAAGCTCTGTCTCTGGTTGTGATTGTGTTAAAATCCAACTAGAAAAACATTTCTGTGCAATTACATGTTTTATGGAATAATTTACTATGACACAAGTAAAAGCATTTTAATCATTCGGCGGTACTTTGGATTATGTTTCCATAGCAGCATGAAAAAAGTGAGAGCTTGCCACTAAGAGTTAGCACAGTGCATGCAGAGTCACCATTGTAAATATGACTTAACGTTAGTTGAGCATCATCTTGCCCTTTCCTTAATCAAATGGTATTCTTCACTAGTTCTGTCATCAATAGTCCATAGATGTATTTCAGTAACTTGCAATTTATTGGTTATGAAGCTGAGATCAACAACACGAGGGTATGGCTTCATTATAGCAGGTGGAAAGTTCAAAAATAACCCTAAAACGCACTTTTTACAGAAAGATTAGTTGATGCTTGGCCATGTTAGAAGTCACCAGCACTCGATGATGTGTAGTAAAGCACTTTTTATTAATCGTTACATGCGTTATACAGCCAACGTTTTGGGGCCATGCAGGGTCCCTTATTCTGGGCAACATAGTGACCCTATGCATGGCCCCGAAATATTGGCTGTATGACGCATGTGACAATTTAAAAAAAATGCTTCTTGCACACATCATCGAGGAGAAGAGGTTAAAAAAAAACACATAATAAAAAAAGAGGCAGACTCGATGGACCACTTGTTTTTTTTCTGCTGCCCCCCCTATTCTGCCATTCTATCTTTCTGAAATAAGTTTATTTGTTGCCAGAGCCATTATTGCATTTTCTGCACACATGATAAATGCAAATTTTAGGCCTGAAAATTGCTTAATGGAGAATTATGGGGAGAGTGAAATACACTCTTCCCCATAATTAGAGCCAATGTGCGACACTGAAACTGTCACGTGTTGGCTCTATTCATCGGGAACTGAGCGATGAAATACCACTGATCGCTGAGTTCCCAATCTTCTGCCTGTCGAGATCAGTGACTGTCAATCACCACTCCCCGCACGGATTTCCCCCCTCCCCTCTCTCTATTCTCTATTCTAGTGCTGACTGGAGGGACAGAAGGGAGAGGAAGCAGAGCCAGCAGTATATCAGGCAATCAATATTGTTGGGATCTTTCCCGGCTGCAGTGCAGGTCACAGGTTTTAATGACCCTCAAAATTATAAATTTTCTGAAAACAGAGACTCTGGAGAATAACATTGTGCCATTGCAATATCTTATGTTACATAATATTAGCACAACTAATTTTCAGTCAAAATGCATTCAAATTAATTTTGCACAAAGACCCTGCCCCATGTTGAGGGCAAGTGGCCTGGTATGGGGCAGGAGGTTGGGGCTGCACAATCGTTCTCCCCTTTCCTGCTCTGCCAGACCACTGCTTAGATCAAGGGTCTAGTAAGGGAAAATGGGGGGACCCCTAAAATTTCTACCAGACCTAAAGGGTCTGGTATGAATTGGGGGGGGGGGACCCGGGTTTTTTTCTTTTAATTTTACGTTTAACAACATACGAAACTCCATCCAAATAGATTTAAATAGGTCCGAATTTAGAAAATGAAAACTTCAGATCGATCCGAATTTAAACAAAATTTTTGGCCATGCACATGTCTAGTGGATAAGGATTAGAACTTTAGTAATCTTTATTACTGCCTATGGCCTCCTGTCCTAGTTAACCCCATACTCCTAATTCTTTGATCTGGTGCCTCTTCTCTATTCTAAAACTTAGAAAACTGTTTTTTTTTCTGGGGTTGGGCTTTAAATATGTCTACTGTTCTTTCAAATGTTTAGAATTTCCAGCACTGTAGATGACTTAAAATTCAAGTCAAATCAGCATACATTTGGTGTTCAACAAATGTAATTTTAGAGAATGAAATTGATTTTAATATGTAAAAATACAGTACTTTTCAAAAGCAGTATCAATATTGCAATTTGTTTTTGCAATGACTGTCATACTTCATGTAAGTCATAAATGAGCAGAAAGCAGCTGCTGTCTTAGGAAGAAAACTGAAATGTTGACACTAGCTAGAGGCATTCATAAAAGTTACACTGTCCAATCAGAATGTGCAGTGGTATTCATTTGAGGTGACCCCTTAACTACACCATGAAACATATTTTAGTTGAAAACTGACTTATAAGATAATTCCACTGTTACCTAGAGAATGTTTACCCTTTTCGTGACAAAAGTTATGTTTTCTACTTTCCCAATGTATTTATATGTGAGGAGTATGTGCAGCTATTTTCATTTCTGTTCATATGATTGTCCACTCCTCCCCCAAAAATGAAAAGGTGATCTTTTCCACAGGCAGCTTTCCGCAGCAGAAGATTATCACCGCGGTTCCCATTTTCATACCTCCAACCACAAAGAGGGGCACTTTGGGGGTCTATTCACGAAGCTGCCGCGGGCAGCCGAGTGAATGACCGATCTGAAGTCGGTCCCTCAGAGGGACCGAGCAGAACAGAAAAAGAGTGAAAAAAGTAAATAGCAAACGATTGTGCGGATCTAGCAGTGACAGCTCTGCTGCTGTAAAAGAAAAAAGAAGAAAAAAAAACCTCTCCCGGGCGCTCTGGGAAGGCCCCGAAATATTGGCTGTATGACGCATGTGACAATTTAAAAAAAATGCTTCTTGCACACATCATCGAGGAGAAGAGGTTAAAAAAAAACACATAATAAAAAAAGAGGCAGACTCGATGGACCACTTGTTTTTTTTCTGCTGCCCCCCCTATTCTGCCATTCTATCTTTCTGAAATAAGTTTATTTGTTGCCAGAGCCATTATTGCATTTTCTGCACACATGATAAATGCAAATTTTAGGCCTGAAAATTGCTTAATGGAGAATTATGGGGAGAGTGAAATACACTCTTCCCCATAATTAGAGCCAATGTGCGACACTGAAACTGTCACGTGTTGGCTCTATTCATCGGGAACTGAGCGATGAAATACCACTGATCGCTGAGTTCCCAATCTTCTGCCTGTCGAGATCAGTGACTGTCAATCACCACTCCCCGCACGGATTTCCCCCCTCCCCTCTCTCTATTCTCTATTCTAGTGCTGACTGGAGGGACAGAAGGGAGAGGAAGCAGAGCCAGCAGTATATCAGGCAATCAATATTGTTGGGATCTTTCCCGGCTGCAGTGCAGGTCACAGGTTTTAATGACCCTCAAAATTATAAATTTTCTGAAAACAGAGACTCTGGAGAATAACATTGTGCCATTGCAATATCTTATGTTACATAATATTAGCACAACTAATTTTCAGTCAAAATGCATTCAAATTAATTTTGCACAAAGACCCTGCCCCATGTTGAGGGCAAGTGGCCTGGTATGGGGCAGGAGGTTGGGGCTGCACAATCGTTCTCCCCTTTCCTGCTCTGCCAGACCACTGCTTAGATCAAGGGTCTAGTAAGGGAAAATGGGGGGACCCCTAAAATTTCTACCAGACCTAAAGGGTCTGGTATGAATTGGGGGGGGGGGACCCGGGTTTTTTTCTTTTAATTTTACGTTTAACAACATACGAAACTCCATCCAAATAGATTTAAATAGGTCCGAATTTAGAAAATGAAAACTTCAGATCGATCCGAATTTAAACAAAATTTTTGGCCATGCACATGTCTAGTGGATAAGGATTAGAACTTTAGTAATCTTTATTACTGCCTATGGCCTCCTGTCCTAGTTAACCCCATACTCCTAATTCTTTGATCTGGTGCCTCTTCTCTATTCTAAAACTTAGAAAACTGTTTTTTTTTCTGGGGTTGGGCTTTAAATATGTCTACTGTTCTTTCAAATGTTTAGAATTTCCAGCACTGTAGATGACTTAAAATTCAAGTCAAATCAGCATACATTTGGTGTTCAACAAATGTAATTTTAGAGAATGAAATTGATTTTAATATGTAAAAATACAGTACTTTTCAAAAGCAGTATCAATATTGCAATTTGTTTTTGCAATGACTGTCATACTTCATGTAAGTCATAAATGAGCAGAAAGCAGCTGCTGTCTTAGGAAGAAAACTGAAATGTTGACACTAGCTAGAGGCATTCATAAAAGTTACACTGTCCAATCAGAATGTGCAGTGGTATTCATTTGAGGTGACCCCTTAACTACACCATGAAACATATTTTAGTTGAAAACTGACTTATAAGATAATTCCACTGTTACCTAGAGAATGTTTACCCTTTTCGTGACAAAAGTTATGTTTTCTACTTTCCCAATGTATTTATATGTGAGGAGTATGTGCAGCTATTTTCATTTCTGTTCATATGATTGTCCACTCCTCCCCCAAAAATGAAAAGGTGATCTTTTCCACAGGCAGCTTTCCGCAGCAGAAGATTATCACCGCGGTTCCCATTTTCATACCTCCAACCACAAAGAGGGGCACTTTGGGGGTCTATTCACGAAGCTGCCGCGGGCAGCCGAGTGAATGACCGATCTGAAGTCGGTCCCTCAGAGGGACCGAGCAGAACAGAAAAAGAGTGAAAAAAGTAAATAGCAAACGATTGTGCGGATCTAGCAGTGACAGCTCTGCTGCTGTAAAAGAAAAAAGAAGAAAAAAAAACCTCTCCCGGGCGCTCTGGGAGCCTCCTGCTCCCGGCCGCCAAAGAGAGAAACAGGGCTGTGTCTTTTTTTCTTTATTCTAACACGCGATGTCAGAATAGAAAAAAAAAAAGAATTCCCATTGAAAAGCATTGGGACATTACTATTGGCTATTTCAATTTGCAATAGCCAATAGTAAACTAGCATTGTACCCATCCTCTGCTGATGGACCTGATGGGGAACTGCGGCAGATGGCGGGTACAATGCTTGTTTACTATTGGCTATTGCAAATTGAAATAGCCAATAGTAATGTCCCAATATTGATGCATATGCGTTCGGCTCGGCCATGAATGGGAGCTGTACGGGCTATTGTGAATAGCCCGTACAGCACCCCTTCGGTTCTACTGAACCGAAGGGGTCCTGGGGCCGAAGCTAGCCGAAGGATCGGCCGAAGCTACGGCCAGATCCTTCGGCTGCTTCGTGAATAGACCCCTTTGAGGTGGAGATGATACCGCAAAATCCACAAAGGTGTTGCTACTTTGAAATGAATACTGGGCATGGCTTAAAGGAGCATGATTAAGCAGAGTCTGAGCATACTCCCAATACCCATAGGCTACAGTCCTTAAATAATGTTAGACAAGGAAAAAAAAAAACACTCTCCTCCTTCATGTCCCCATCTCCCCATTATCTCCCCCTTCATGTCCCCAGCTTTCCGCTCCCGGACCCCATGTCACCTTCCTTCATGCTTCCAGCTCCCTGTCTCCCCCTTCGTGTCTGCAGCAGCTCTATTCGGCACTGGGCAGCAGTTCTGTGTGATGAGGGGGCGGGGATTACACCGCTCCCACTCATTGGCTGCTGCTCGGCTGGATGATGCTTCACGCTGCGCCCGGAACAAGGTGCTCTGTAAGCTTGTGCATGAAATGCTTGTGGTACTCAGGCAGCATTCCCTATATGTTCCAAACACACTCCTGGTGTCCATCAGGGGAAGCAAAGAAAATCAATTAACTGGGGGGTAACTAATGCCTCATGTAACTTTGGGAGAGCATACTTAAGTAAAAGGAGCACAGTTTTTTGACCCGCTGATAGACAAAGGCTTTGGCTCTGCGGGATTTTCAGCTCATTTCACAGGCATGAGATTCAGAGGTGACCAGGGCATTATGTTGCCACAGGTTCCAAGGTGATGGTGATAAGGAACCAGCAAGTGAATCAGCTCAGTATACTCCACCTACTATCAAAATATCACCCTTAGATGGAATGAAGCTTTCCCTTGCTTAATATGTGTGTGAGGTAAAAGAATTTGTGCTCCCTGAATAAATGTCAATTAATATGGCCACTGACCTCGATGACTAAAGAATTTGGCAATGTACCCTATAAAAACCTAAATAGAAACTAAAATAACACCATTGGTTTATTGAATGGTTGGAGTTGATAGAGTCATTAAAAACAAGTCACTGTCTTTATTCCCCACATTATACATTCCGTTCGCCAAGTACAATTTGTAGGATGAAGGAAGAAATATTTTATTTAATGGGTTTGCATTTTCATCTAGCTGACAAAAGCTGGAACATCCCGACTCTCTGTCATTGTGAATATTTCACTGAGAGTCACCTGTGAATGACTCTCGGTGGACTAAGTGCTTCAATGTTCATGTCACAGATACAGCAATGACAAAAGACTCTCAGCAGAAGAACAGAAGAACTGAGCACTGCACTTGTTCACAAAAGAATAACAAAACACCCAAGTGTATATGTTATTAACTTAAAATGGAGCATTTACTTCCCAAAAATCTAAATATACAAACAAACTGGTTACTAGAATGAAAGTCACAGATCCTGGAAGTTTACTTATCTAGTACACACACCAAACAGCAGACATCAGACTTCAGATAAAATGGTCTATTTCCTTTGAAAGGGTTTCCCTACTGTCAACAAACGCAATCTTTTATCTGCCAATGAAGTCTACGTGATTTTATATTGTAACATGTAGGATAAAGATTGTGAGCATATATGTATGTATATATATCTCTAGCTATATATATATATATATATATAGATATCTATATATCTCTATATATATAGATATCTCTATATACTGTATATTGATAGAGATATATATTACTGTATATGTGTGCACACACAAAATCTATGTTTAAATCAATATTGAATACATGAAAGGATAAGACACTGTGCAGCTGCTTGCTTTGAAGCAAATATTTCTAATTGAAACCTAGGACTAAGGGCTAGTACACACCAAGCGCGGAGCAGGTACAGAGCAGAGCAATTACAGAATGGATCAAAACTGCGTCCAATGTATTCCAATGGTATTTTGTACCAGAGCGTTCAGTTCCAGAGCATGTGTAAAAACTGCAGAATTCCCTATTTTTTTCTCCCCTGGAAAGCACCAAAAAGCATGCAAACGCATAAAAAATGCATGTAACTGCCCTGGAACGCACTGAAAGCCCATTTTAGACAAACATGAAATGTTTTTTGTTTTCTTTTACAAAAACAGCCTGGAATGCAGCAAAAACACGGCAAAACACACTGCACTGCATGTGCAGAAACTCATGCAGATCTGGTCTGCATTTGGTGTGAACAAGCCCAGAGGCATACAGTTAGAGTCACTGCCGAGCAGTGTCAGAGACATTGAGCTGTGAAAGTGGTAGCGTAAGAGCCAGAGCTGTGAAAATGAAGAAGAAAACTAAGAGCCTTACTAAGAGTAACTCTAGAAGAGAAAAGGTTTCAGAGGCACTGGGGATTTTTTAAATTTGTTTTTTCATATGACAGACCAGGTTTCTAGAGGCTTGTAAAGAGCTCCCTGGTTGTGCTTTGGTGGCTCCAAAAACACCAGGTTTCCCACAAAGGATATCCGGAAGACTGAAAAAGGATCAAAATAATGGGCGCCAAACCAATTGAGTCCATAAAAGGTTTCATGTTTAAAATTCAATCAAATCAATAAAACAGATATTTTTGGGGGCAAACACATCCCCTTCTTCGGGCTACAACATAAACACAAATACAAGACAATCTAACATAACGCACTGTTGATATAATGTATAAAGTATCATTGAATGTAACCGGTATAATACACACTGTAGTAGAGATAGGAATTTTCCTACAGTGTGTATTATGCTGATTACATGCAATGATACTCTATAGATTATATCGGCAAAGCATTTCTTATCAGAAAAGATCGGACTCCTCATCCTTGAGTTATAGCCAACGGCATAGAGGAGAAAAATCAATTGTTTCAGCTGCCGGGATTCGCAGAGAACACGTCTGTGCTAAAGCCTAATCACGGTATCACTTACTAAGAGCTTCTTACCAACTTCCTTTTTGTAAGTACCCACCCGAGAGGGGCAGTTCGGATCAACTTCAAGTACACTGCTATTTTTGCACATTTGTATATTTGCACACGGAATCCACCACTCACCTGGATTTTTTTCTTATTGGACACTTTTTTGATGTTTTTAAATACCTTTTCGTCTATTTAATTCATTGGAATGGATTTTTTTGTTATAAGTGTTTAGTGCATTATGGTTAGAGTGTTTTTGTTTATTTGCAGTGAGTTCTGTTTCACACACTTTATTAGGTTTTAGACTGGCTTCGCCAGAAAACATATTGTTCACCTTTTGCACATACATTTACCCTTAGCGCTTTGCTTTTTTCGATCATACTAGGATTTATCCCTTTTCAGAGCAGCTTCGGGTTTTATTTTATTATATTTATTCACACATATTTTATTAATTCATTTATTCTAACTACCACCTCTCTCCAGAAGCGCAGATTTATCTGTTTACATTTAAAGGACTACAAGTGCTGGGATGTCACCATACTTGTATTCCATTGAAGCTACAAGTCCCTCTGCCATGGTGACTGATGGGTAGGTTTCCCCATTTACAGATACTGTCGAAGGACACCAAATTGCCACTAAGGCCAATTTCACATGAGTGGTCCGATCGGGTCCGCCTGTCAGTTTTTCAGCCCGACCTGATCAAATGCTCTATGCAAGTCTCTGTGTGTAAACGGACGTGTTTACACCAAGTTAGCCCCGGCTCCGGGTAGGTCCAGAAAAACAAACGGATCGGAAATCCATTTCACCAGACCAGATCGTGCCGGACCGGGAAAATCTCATATAAATGGACACATGTATGTTTACTTACCATTCCCCATAGAAGCACATGGAGTCCGGCAGTTTCAGTTCTTTCCTGCATCGCAAGATGGAGGAAGAAACTGTACGGACACAGATATGACATCCACTCCGTACTGCTGTGATCGGGAGATTATCTGTTGACGGATTCTCTCCTGAATGGGGCCTAAGAGTATTAAGACTTTACTGAATCCCTAGGTTTGTGTACTTATATCTTTAATGGATAGTGTCTGTAAACACTCATATGTTTATTTTATGTCAGACACATGCCTTATAATGGTAAGATATTAGCAAAAATCAATCTTGTCTGCAAATGTTTATTTCTTATTCTTTTCAGTCCTATGCTGCCACCTTGTGGCCACAAGTTGTTGTTACTCATTTATAAACTATCCTAAAGGACTAGAAAATATTATTATTATTATTCAGGATGTATATAGCACCAACAGTTTGTGCAGTGCTTTACAAAAAAAAGGGAGACTGTACAGTTGCAATCCAATTCAAAACAAGAGGATTAGGAGGGCCCCGCTAAGAGCGTACAATTTAAAAGGGAGGGCAAGTGAAACAAAAGGAAATAACTGTGAGGGCTAGGTGGATGAAGGAAGTAGAAGTATAAGGTGGGCTTCCCTGAATTGATATGCTAATACCGGCAGATATTATTGTATTTTACCTTTGTTTTTTGTAGTCACTAGTCCTTGCAGGTAGTTTACTACAGCTGTATTTGATTGGTTTTGTTCTGTAAGCTATAACAGAAAGGAATTCACAAAAAGACCATCACCAAGTAATACCTTGTATCATAGAAGTTGTGGACATCTTCAAAGGGAATTCCAACTATTGCTGTGTAACTCAATGCCTTATATCCATGTACTCTCTTGTTCCTGGTATTTTCTGAATGGACTTAGTAACTGCATCTGGTTGCCCCATAGAAATATGTTGTTGCATTATTATAGAATAGAAAGTGGAGGGTGTAGGGCCAGAAGCGTTGAGCTAATGGGATTGCTGCAGTCTCAGCACTGTTTGTGGGGAACTGTATTTAACATTAAACACCACAAACGTAAAATTTAATTAACAGTTTACACTTACCTGATCTCCCCTCCGATCAATGTGTATTACCGGTTTCAGTGTGTCATTTCTCCGGGAGCTATAGCAGGAGAAGAAGCTGGTAACACACGATCTCTGGCTTATATGTGACATTAGGGGTCTAATAGACCTCTGATGTCTCCATAAAGAGGACCTGTCACTGTATCTGTGCTATTAAGTTAAAGGAGAACTATGAGGGGAGTGAAAATCACTCATTCTCATAGTTCGAGCCGACCTTTGACAATATGGGTCTCGACAATAATGTCGGGATCTGTCCCGGCTGTGGCGGTCTCAGTATACCGCAAGCTGTAGCTCGCAATATACTGAGCTTTGGGCCACGGGAGGAGGTTAGTATATCCTCCCGTGACCCTTAAGAGAACTATGGGGGAAAACACTTACCTCATAATTCTCTTTAAAGTGTAAAAAAAAAAAATTTACAAAAAATGTCCTCTAAACCTATATGTGAAAACAACGATTACACCACGCGTTACATATCAACACAAATGTCAGAGTGCAAGCAATAATTCTAAGGCCATAAATCACTGATAGGACTAAATTTATGAGCAGTAAAAGCTTTTAAAGCATCACCTTTGGGCAATTTTAGGGGTCTATTCACAAAGCTGCCGTTCGGCTATTCACTTCAGGCTGGTACGGCTGATATAGACCCCTTAGTTGTGGTCGTTTTTTGCGATTTTGCGGGCACACGCAGTTTAAAGGCAATGTTTGGTGTCTATTTACCCGACGTGACCCTGTCTTATATTTTACCAAAAAATTGGCTAATAATAAATGTTTCCTAACGTAACACAGGGGAAAAGGGGTTTTAGGTTCAAACTTTTTGATATTCTTTCTTTATATAGTAAAAAAAAAAAAAAAAACAGTGGTGAATAAATACCACCAAAAGAAAGCTCTATCTGTCCCCAAAAAATGATAGAAAATTAATTTTAGTACAGCGTTACATGACGGAATAAATGTCAGTCAAAGTTCCTCAGTGCCAAATACTGAAAAATGGTCTGGACAGGAAGGGGGTTTAACACACCAGTCATCAAGTGGTTAAATACAGACCAGAAAGTGCCATTTAGTATTTATTATGGTCACCACAAAAGTGTGAATGCAGCAATAGCATTAAAGTACTAAAGCAAATGAATCAGTTTGGCAGCCAGTAATGAACATTGCGGAATACGTTCAACAATGACATCCTGCTTGTTTCTTTCTCCACCAGCTTTTTTCCAATTTTGCTGGTCCTTTAAAATGTACATTTTAGTAACATACAATGGGGGAAAAATAAAAATCAGATTTCTGTCACACTGGCACATAAGTTGGGGCATGGAGTAGGCCAAATCCTCATTCCCCTCAGGTCTGCACGTGGCATGTCACAGCTGAGGTACTCTGGCCTCCTCTGCTTGGCTGCTCTACCACAGGCATTGCCGGCTGTTCAGTCCATCTGCGACACCCAACATCTGCTTTTAGGCAATGGATACCTTCCATGCAGTGAAGGTGTACTTGTATCATATAACAAAAGACTTTATTATGCTATAAATGATAGCGTGGAGGGAAACACTCTTTATTCACCTCAGATTTGGCTGCTGTGGTCTCAAGGGCAGCTGCAGTTATGTGACAGTGACTGAACTGGATGGATTTGTGTCACTATTCTGCATTTTTGGCAAGTTCAGTTTAGATGAGAGCTAAAAATAACCAATAGCTCAAATTGCCTCACACCATACCCTTCGCATAAAACACTGTTCTAAACAAATGTCCACACTTCACAACACTCAGGTTTCTATACTTATAAACAAATGTTTTACATTTTTGTTCTTTTTTTAATATGTATATAAAATATTTATTTTATACAAAATCAATGAATACAGGGTGCACCTGTGTCACTGGGGTTACAGGGCATTAAAGTAAATCATGGGAGAAATGTAAAAGCCAAGTTTAACTTTAATACTATGTTTCATCTGACATCCATATTCAGAGCCGCAGAGAAAATAAAATTTTTATTTTAGGCATGCCACGCCATAGCTGGCATGTGTTGCAGTGTTGGAGCATACATTTTATAGCAAATCACCATTGGTAAAGGCTGATTACTTTTCTGACCATGTTTATATTATAACCATATTCGGGGCTTCCTTTCAGGCAGGGTTAGGCAACTCTATCCCTCTAGCTGTGCTTTAACTACAAATCCCAAGATCCTCTGCCTCTGGGAGTCATCCCCTGTGGCTGCCAGTTTTGCAATGCCTCATTGGACTTGTAGAGCCACAACAGCTAGAGGGCCATAGTTTCCCAGACCTGATTTAGGGCCTTGGTTTTATCCTCAGCCAATCTTCTCATCAAAATTTTGAACAGCATTGTAGTGTCTTGTCTTTGCTCTCCTTTGCTACATCCCAAATTATGCCGGCATGAACTGGCCAGGAATAGACAAAATTATTTCCAGATACTTACCATAATTTTCATCGTGTCAGCTTACAATTCCACCCTTTTGTGTTTTGTCAGGAATTCTTGTGCCGCAACACAGGATTCCTGACAAAACACAAAAGGCTACCAGCAATATGTTATGGCTGGTCCTATTGGGGTCAGAGGAGGCACTGGCTCATAATTTGCTGACATGATTGGCTAGGAAAGGAAAATTAAGATGAGAATCTAATAACAATTTTCCATATGTATTCCATGTTTCCTATATGCTTTTAGGCAATGAGGGACACAGTAGTGATGTAGGGGCTGTAGAAAGGAACCACGGCACGCGGCAGAGCACAGGAGATTCAACATTTCCAGGATTATCAGAGTTACATTTTTACAGCAGCATCTTCTCTGTAATACAGGAGAGATCTGTAGCACAGTCAGCAGGAGAGGTGCATATTAAAAGTCCTCCTTGAAGGGGGCACATTTTGAACTATTTTAACTACGGATTTCCTTTTAACATACAATATGTTACATATTTGTTATTTTTTAAAATACAAAAATGTGTTGTTAGCCACTAGAGCTGGGGTGGGCAATTAATTTTCAAGGGGCCACATGAGAAACTGGGACAGCTGTGGAGGACCAAACATATTAACTCACAGTACAGCACAATGCACCTACCATGTGTGACAGTGTGGCAGGTGTGCTGCATTGCCTTTCATTTGAATGGCACACCAAACGAACCTTCTGGCCGCAATGCGATTGACTATGCCACAACACATGGTACCGCAATACTATGTGTTGCGATGTGGTTGAAAAGTAGTGCGTCTAATGCACCTGCTGCATTGTCACACAGCACAGCATCGGTTTGAACAGGCCCTGAATGAAGCATTATTGTCCCACATAATATAACTAGTATGTGACACATACTGTTTTTATTTATTTATTTTAAAGGCCAAGGGCAGGAGCTGCAGTTGAGGACAGGAGGATGACAACATTAATGCTGGGGGTGGAAGACATTTGTCACTGGCTGGGGCATCCTCCTTCAGCCAGCCATAATGGAGCGCAGGTCAGCGGGCTGGACAGCAACAGTCCAAGGGCCCTATACGGCCCACGGGCTGTAGAATACCCATATCCGCCTTAGAGGAAACTATCCGTGTCCAATTGCTCACATGAACACAATTACAAATTTTATATAACTTTTTTTTTTACAAAAACATTAACACTTGGGCAGATGCCACAATTTTGTAGCAGCTACAGAATCACTCTCCTTAAGTGTTTTTGTTGCTAGAAAAAATGAATTATTGTCAATGAAAGCTTTGTCTGAAATTCTAAAAACAATTTTTAGCTCAATGCTGAGTGATTGCCTTTTGTAGTGTTTGGTGCTAGTGACAGAATCGCAAGCTTCAGTATCTACTAATGTTGCCCAATACAGTTGATGATGATCATGGCACACCAACAATTTCTGGCTGCATCGATGAGCATTGTAGTCAGCTACAGCAGCAACTCCATCTCCAGCTACAAATCCCGGTAAGGTCATATAAATGTTTCAGAATAAATCATTGGCCTTAGGCCCAGGTATTGCAGTTCTATATAACCATTAACTGTATAAAGCCAAACACCAATAAGTATCAGTGGCAATTCGTCAATTGTCACCTTATAGGGGGTCACAACATAGACAGGACAGACATCCAGAGCTAAAGAAAGATGGAGACTGTTTTTTGATCATCAGGGAAGGCAGCCTTATTTCAATCAATAATAACGATTCCCATGAGGGATTGCTGGTTGTAACTACTTGTGGAGGGGCCAACTTATCCATAGAATTTATGGTCTTCGCAGTTGTTTCAAGTCTACAACAACATATAACCTGGATAGGGGAGTTTAAGCCAAGTGTGCCCGGACGTCCATCCAGTCAATTCAATGCATTGTTCCTAGTTTGCGCGTTGAGATAATCATGTTGATATTTGAGCCATGATGTATGAGCTATCTTTGTGCCTAGGCTGTAAGCTCCTGAAGAAGCGGTGGTGACCACGAAACGTGTAGAGCAAGATATATGCACCCCTCCACTGAAACCTGTATAATCGCTCCTAACCTGTATTTTCAATGATATTTGTAGGATGTATACACAGACAATCAGGTTCAAGTGAGTTGCATTTATCCACATACAGCAATGCACATATCCACCCAAAAATCAAAACTGTTGAATCTACACACCCAAAAATGTAGTAGATATATGCCTCTACACCACCAATCAAAATGTGTACATTATTTATATGCTGCTGTGACAGAGTTCAAAATAGGATCAACTGTGATGCACTCATGTTTTAGGGGTATTAATTAGTGTAACAATGAATGAGAGTCTCTCTATAAGTTGAATGAGGAACACATGAAAACTGGCAGGTGAAAATAAGTTGCCAAAAACAAACACCTCTGGACAGGACAGAATGGATGAAAAACGCGCCGCTCAAATTTATCCGCCATGTGCGCGTGTTTGCTAGAATTACGAAGAAATCGTGCAGGATTGGCGTGGTCGTGTTTCTAGGATCAAAAAACGTGTGAACTTGCTCATGCACATGCGCAGTTGCCTGGAGCACATCCGAACACGGCACTGGTGTGTAAGTACCTTATTTTGGAATACTGTCTTTTACCAGTTTGTAAGTGTTATGTAGAATGTTTGTATGCACAGAAGCATAGCAATAACATATGTATCATATGTATGATTTGCACATGTATGGCAGTAGTAGAAATATGATTCTAGCACTTGCAATTTTTTATTATAGTGGCGTGCAGCCAATGGCGCATATTACACGACACGCGCGTAAGTAAATACATAAAAACGCGCCATGCCTGCGTGAAACCGCGCCATGATGTGCGTGTTCGCTTGGTAAATCCATTTTTGCGGGTTAAAACGCGCGCGCAGCCTGCGCGTGTGCGTGTTGGGCTTCGTAAATCAGCCCCATAGACTCATACTTTTCAGCAAGATTAAACATGTTGATGTTTTTTATTACCATCATGTGATTTCCACAATAAAATATTATTTTTCATATAAATTGAAGTGGTGCCTAAAAAGTCAGCTGTTTGTTGTTTTCTTGTATCTAGGCAATTCATCAGTGCTGTACAGATTTTTACTTATTGCAATTTCAAGATGAACATCAGTATAAAAACAAAGTATTTAAAATCAATGCAAATCTTTACGGATCTCAAGCCCAATCATGCTCCGATCAACAGGTGTCTCTGCTTAGACAATAACCTCTTATCATGCCATTAGAAGCTGGTAATGATTCAAAGTTCCATTGAATTATATTCATCCGTTAGACATAAGCCAAGAAAAATAGATCTGTATGGATCACAGGCACATCTAATATATATTCAGCCAGTGCTCGCTTCCCACATTTAACCTGCAGAATGCTGCCTAAGTGTCTCCAATGGTATTGCCACAAGCTTAGTGATTCCACATGAATGTAGTTTATTTTTTTATGTTGTCATATCACATTTTCTGATGAAACTGGAGTTTTCCCACATCTGAAAATGTCCCTGTGGTGATTAATTGCGCTAATGAAGCATGTATTAATGTATAGTCACCCACCATAAAGCTGTCATATATGAACATCCAAACACCAAGGCAAAAAGTTTTCTTATGTTTAAATATGGTGCCGCATGTATCCATCTAGGAGTCAAAAAGATTGCCACTTATGCCCTTCTCCACCACTGTACAGATAGATTGTGTTCAATAAGATGCAATTGATGGAGGTGCCCTCCGCACACCTTTCAGCAGTCCCGGCCAACAATCAAATAAATGGTGCTCGAAGTAACTTCACGGATGGCACCGTGCAAAACACAAGATTGAAGAAAATAGGTCACCAGCACTCCATAAGTTAAAATGAATGAGTCCTTTTAATGGACAATGATGTCACAGAAACCCTGTGTGGCCCCGAAACGTCGGCTCATGTTGGATTTCTGTGACATCATTGTCCATTAAAAGGACTCATTCATTTTAACTTATGGAGTGCTGGTGACCTATTTTCTTCAATAAGAGACACTTTATTTGCAAGGTCAACTCAATATGCATGCTTGTGGTACTTATTGGGGTTCCTTTCCTCCAGAGATAACCTATATTATGAAAAGTATTGAGACGACTGCCTTTACATGCACATGAACTTTAATGGCATCCCAGTCTTAGTCTGTAGCGTTCAATATTGAGTTGGCCCACCCTTTGTCGCTTTAACATCTTCAACTCTTCTGGGAAGGCTGTCCACAAGGTTTAGGAGTGTGTCTATGGGAATGATTGACCATTCTTCCAGAAGCGTATTTGTGAGGTCAGGTACTGATGTTGGACGAGAAGGCCTGGCTCGCAGTCTCCGCTCTAATTCATCTCAAAGGTGTTCTATTGGGTTGAGGTCAGGATTCTATGCAGGCTAGTCAAGTTCCTCCACCCCAAACTCGCTCATCCATGTGATTATGGACCTTGCTTTGTGCACTGGTGCGCAGTCATGTTGGAACAGGAAGGGGCCATCCACAAACTGTTCCCACAAAGTTGGGAGTATGAAATTGTCCAAAATGTCTTGGTATGCCGATGCCTTAAGAGTTCCCTTCACTGGAACTAAAGGGCCAAACCAAACCCCTGAAAAACAACCCCACATCATAACCCCCCCCTCCACCAATCTTTACGTTTGAAACAATGCAGTTAGGCAAGTACCGTTCACCTGGCAACCATCAAACCCAGACATGTCCATCGGATTGCCAGACAGAGAAGTGTGATTCGTCACTCCAAAGAACACGTCTCCACTTCTCTAGAGTGCAGTGGCGGCGTGCTTTACACCACTGCATCCTACACTTTGCATTGCACTTGGTGATGTAAGGCTTGGATGCAGCTGCCTTGGCAACCCATTCCATGAAGCTCTCTACGTACTGTTGTTGTGCCAATCTGAAGGCCACACGAAGTTTAGAGGTCTGTAGCTATTGACTCTGCAGACAGTTGGTGACTTCTGTGCAGTGTGCTTCAGCATGCGCTGACCCTCTCTGTCATTTTACGTGGCTGAGTTGCTGTTGTTCCCGGTTGCTTCCACTTTGTTATAATACCACTAACAGTTAACAGTGGAATATTAAGTAGCAAGGAGCACCTCAATCCAATGATTTGAAGGGGTCTCCCAATACCTTTGGCAATATAGTGTATCCTAGCCTGTGGTAAGTGGTTGCAATTTCAGGCAATAACATAGACCTTTGGATGGCACCTGGCCAGTTTCGCTGGCCCCAACTAGCTGTATCAGAGGTTCATTTCCACCTTTGTAAGTGATTAGCATTTAGTGGTAATGTAGAGGTGCAGTGATGATGTATACACGTGCACATTTCCATGACTCACATTGCAGGCTTTCTTCAATTTTTTATGAATGTTTTATTAGACCTTAATCCTAGAAACTGAAAATATTCTCCACAGGAAAGTCTGAAACCGAGGTCAGATTCTAAAGAAGGCTGTAAACTGCTGCTCCCTCTGTGTGATTCTGTGTAACACAATCACTAAACACCAGCTATGCCTTTACACACAATACACTGTCCTGGGGGGTTGCCACTATGAATACTAATGAATGGGGGGTGGAAAGCTCAAAGCGCTCAGTAGTAATTTACACAGATGCGGCCTTTTCCATGAGGATATAAAGAGGAAAGCTAACAAAAAGTTTCTGTGTACATATACAGCAATTGTATATGCCTGCTTCATGTGGAAATGGGTTTTATCATCATTAACAGCTCTGAAAGGCATGCTAAAGAGAATAATTGATAGGCGGACACCTGTTGGCACACAACTGGGCTTGAGATCTATCAAGATTTGTGTTGATTTTAAAAACTGCCATATCTCCCCTGTATTTATCTACTGGCTGTTCATTACCCATGTAACTATCTCTACAGCATTGGAGAATTTAAAAAGTTACCGCTAATATGTAATGATGTGTGACTACATACAGTACAAATTTCTATACAACTACAATACCTGCTCCTAAGGCCAATGATTTATCCTAAAAGGTTTACATGAGTGCACTGGGTGGTTCCTTTCATTGTGTAAAATGTATGTTATTATGCAATTTTTGTATGTGCTTAAGTATTCAGAGATGGGCTATATAGGCCTAGTGGGTACAAGACAGAGCAGACCTAGTTTTTACTGGGATAGAGTTATACCTATAGGTTGAACTTGATGGACTTTTTCAACCTGACTAACTACTGTATGTAACATGGTGTGTTAACCGTGTTTTGTTCAATAAAGATCTGAGCTACAAAGTTCTGGTAGTGTTTTATTTTGCATATATTGAAAGAGAATTTCCTTATATATTTTTAGTCTGCTATAGTCTTTAAACAAGTCTTTGCTTTTTTGTGTACAATGTACTGTATTTATGTATGCGTTTAGGTGCTTGCCTTGGGTTCAGCCATAACGTATTAAAACAGAAAATAAGCAGATAGGAGCAATGCCAATAAAACAATCATGATAGTTTGCTGCATCAGGTTTTCCAATGCTACATTATGAATGCGAAAGAACCTTTAAATAGCAAAGTAAGTAGTTTGATGAAAGAAAAATACAGAAACATTTGTGCACCTGACACTCTAGAAAGATCTGGGAGACTGGACGTGCAATCCAAAGACAAGGCAAAAGACCTGGTGTTTGAGGATCACATAAGTTGGGGTCTTCAAGTGTTGGTCAGCTGCCAGTAGAAGCTTGTAGCAGATTATTGATACTGTAGTAAAGCTGATGGTGTGAAATACTGATGAGTTAAACTCCCACTAAATGTCAACTATATTAATATCTGCCAAACACAAAATGGTAATTAGAATTCTGTCACACATAATCTAGCTTCCATATTAAACCAGTAATAGAAAAAAGACAGTCTTTTATATAAGAGCGAGCTTTATTTTAAATATTTGAGAAACTAGACAACAGAGCTTAAAAACATAAGATGGACAACGTTCAATGCTTTAGGGTATAACCTTGGTGTTACTAGTACAGTAAGCACAGACTTCCCTCTTTCAGGAACATAATGATAGGTCTAATGTAAGTGGATGTAGTATTGCGCCAAATACTGACATTTGGATCTACAATGCATCACAAAATGTTGTTAAAGGGTCCATCCATCCATAATCAATATTGCTGTCCTGAATAGATGGTGGTGGACTAACATCTTCTGGCTTCTTCCCTATATGTCATCTGTATAATCTTACTTCTAGAGTTCCAGGTTTCTCCCCCATCCAACCTCAGAGTCTCGCACCTTTTTTTCAAAGTGTAAAGTTATAGTCTGACATGGAAGATGAGACCTCTATCATCTACAGTAGATGGTTAGACCTGGGGATTTGGGGGGTGACAAACTGCACTCTGAGAAATATGAGAAGCTAGCGGGTGATTCAATCTGCTGGCATGTAGAGGGACTCTTTAAAACATTTTACTGGAGTTAATGACGTTTTATTATAAAATTTGTTTCTACTATGGTAATAGATCTCTGAAGGAATAACTGTTATTGGCTGTATTTTACAAACTTCTCTCCACTCAATCAATCACGTATACCAAGGTGTCTCCAATGTCCGCCTTCAGACCATTATCTGCTACGTGCACTCTCTTCTCAATAAGGTCAATGTGG
The DNA here is from genome assembly GCF_000935625.1 of Nanorana parkeri. Taxonomy (NCBI): domain Eukaryota; kingdom Metazoa; phylum Chordata; class Amphibia; order Anura; family Dicroglossidae; genus Nanorana; species Nanorana parkeri. Next base: position 740,551 of record NW_017306804.1, read on the forward strand.
AAGGCAGCTTGCGTGGAGATTACAGTTTTACCAGCTTCTTCTTTTCCCAGCACAGGAACACGACGGGGACCTTGTACTGGGTTATCATACCGCATAAGCTTCACCTTTTCAACATCTGCAAAGAATTACAGTCAGAAATGTTGTCTATTTAACATATTGAAAATGTCCACCAAATATGCACACTGTTGAGAATAAATAACTTTCATGGTACACACTTAACGCATCATTGCAGCATTGTTACAGAACTCATACAAATTGCAGAGAACCTAATGATACACGTGTATTGGTGAGGAGACAAAGTATAGGTTCACTTTAAAGGACAACTGTACCATTGGTAAAAGTTGTCCTTTAATGAATGTAGCTCCTACACAGAGTGCAATTCCCCTTCGTCCTTGATCCAGCGATCTTTACAGCCTTGCTTTTGAAAACATCCTCACTGGCTCCTCTTGAACACATGCACATTCATTCCTATATAAAGCTATACACATGGTGGCCTCCAGCAGATTATGGCTCCCCATAAGAACAAAAGTGCCGGCATTGTGCATTTAAAGGCTGCAGAGCAGGGGTCTCAAAGTACCGACCCGCAGCCAGCTGACAAGCCAGGCACATGGTCACAGACCGCGAATCTGACTTGCGGGAGCAGCTACATGGTCTGCATCTCTGTCAGATGCAGACCGCATAGCTTCTTCAGGCTGTGCCGGCACTCAGTTCCTTTCGACCATCGCTCTGAAAGCCTTCACTGAGCGCTGGTCGAAAAGATGGATTATTAAGGTCTGCAACAGCCAAAGGTGTAATCGCATCAAATACCATTACATGCAGTGTGCAGGCGTTTACATGCAGCGGCTGTCATTCCGATCATTAACGTGAACGGATGACAGTTGGCTCTTGTAAACACCAGATTAGGGATTCCTTTTGCAGGAAAGCGCAAGTTCCTGATGCAGAAATCCCTAATTGCACCTAAACTTACAGGTGTGAATGGGGCCTCAGTGTGTGTGTGTGTGTATATTTCTGGTGGGGGGGTTATGAATACTTCACTTTGTGTGTATATTTCAGTTTGGGGGGGGGGGTAAGGGGGAGGGAAAAAATGTGTGAATCTGTTGGTCCGCTATGATTAAAATTAAAACCTGTAAGAGAAAGCAAAAACACACACATATACTGACACTGCACACATGTATACATATTGATATGATGCACAAACATTAACACACATGCCGACATCAATTACAGAAGTCCTGACAAAACACACACAAACCAACACAAAAAAATACACTAACATTGCATACAAAGAAACCATCACAAACACATATACTGACATTATCTGACATTAGCGAGGACGTTTTCAGAACGAAGTCTGTGTTGCACAGGTGGGGGTCACACAGTGAAAATTGCTGAATCAAGTAGGAAGGAGAGTATAACACTAGTTGGGATACACTCAGTGTGGGGAGGGGGGTGTTGAAGTTTTTGAAATGTACTGTTCTGAAATAACCTGAAGAAAAAACTCACAATGGCTCCTCTTTCACATTCTTTTTCATGGCAGCACACTGTTTTCTCCAAAACTACAGGTGCCCTCCATCTGACTATCCTCTTTTTTTCTTGCATAGGACTAATTTTAGATGCTGGGCTAAGCTCTTTTTAGCATGTTACAAATGCACATCATTAAATCCCAAGAAAAAGTATCTATTGCTGCAAGAGTGGTACAATGTAAATGGTGAGCCAGCCTATCCTAAACTTAAAAAAAAATTGAATAATGTGCGGGGAATTAAACACATTCTCTATGATCTTTGCAAATTACAAGGCCTCATATTAAGCACTACACAGAGCTTTCCCAAGCTCTCCGGGGTGTTTGGTCATTATGCATGGTAATAAGATGGTTACGGAAAGTCGTTGTCTTCCGCCTTTGCAATTCTGATCATAAAAACTGTATTCCACTCAGGCTATAATAATTGCTCATTAAATCCATCCTTACTGCCAGTGATTTGTAGGGATCCTCAGAGACTCATAAAGAACACTCTTCCCAGCTCATCACTATACTGCCCCCTTCCTGTCTGGAAGTTACCTTTGATCCCCCGATCAGTCTTCATTAGGCGCCTTATTACTGAGTCTCTGCTATCTCCCTGCCGGATCTCAATCTTCATGGAGAAGTGGCCATTTGAGGGCTGTGGGTTCACTAGATATACAGGCACTCCAGGCTACAAAACATAACAGAACAATATAAAACATTGATGAAGCAAGTGAGAAGTAACAAGTTTTTTTTGTTTTGTTTTTGCTTTGATACATTACTTAATATAAATACAATACAGTAATAATTCCTTTAGTAGAACTCCCTTTCAAATATATAAAATGATATATGTAAAGGCACACAAGTTCAGTAATTCAAATACTAAAACCTTGATGTATAGCAGGCATGCTCCTGTGCCATAAGTTACCATTAGGGCTCCAATAAGCCAAGATGATCAGCATTACAGTCCCACAAAGACCCTATGCAAGTACTGATTTTTCTGAAAGATATATTTGCGTACTACTAGGCATGCCCCTAGGGGCCACTGACCTTCCATGTGATAGGGTTTTGGCCTCTTGACTGGCTGCTTGGGCACTAAACACTTAATTATGGGGGGCCAGGAGGGAGCATGCATGGTGCACTATGTCTAAAATAACTATTTTTTTCTAATGGTGTCATAAAGTGTATTGTTATGGTTCGCAGGATTGCTGCTGGAAACATAAGACACCCATGGGTGTTTCATTTGCTGACAAGCTTGCTTTAACTTGGCAAAATGTCTATAAAAAGCAAAAAAAGCAATCAGCTTCCTCATTTCATTCTTCCAGCGCAGTGTGAGCAAATTATGGAAGACTTTCATTTTGGCAGACCTGATTGTGATGGATCGGAAGTAATCTGAAGTAAACAGACACATGTCCGCTTACATCCGATTTCCCATAGACCTTAAATGGGTCTGTACAGTTCAGGTGCAAGATGAGAGGAAAACAAAGTGAATGGACATGGATGCCACAATAGTGACGTCCAATTCTATACCTCTCCGATCAGCAGGGGATCTGTGCATTGATCTCCCGTTGATTAGAACGGACGGAGCCCGTGTCAAAGGGGCCTACAGATGGTCAGTCTGTGTCGGCGACCATAAACAATATCAAAAGGCATACAATAAAATCTGCTTCTGCTATGAACAAATACCAAAGGAACACAATCACTATTTTGCTGTAACATGCATATGTAACAAACGAAAATGGCTTTCTCTGTGTCCAAGTATAACCATAAACTATACACTCAAACATGATTAATAGACATTTCAAATATTCTCGGAGGTTTACTGTAGAATACACAGGCAGCATTCAATGCACAAACAGCTGTAGCTAATAATTTAATAAGTGTCTTACAATAACTGCTCAAAAAATAAAACCGAGCACATCCCACATAAATTTTGAAAACTATGTAAAGAAAAAGAAAAAAATCAATACTCGTAGATGAAATCTCTTCAAAGCCACTCTAATGGAATTTATAATGAGAAAACTGGGTACAACAAAATTAACAAAGGCAAGTCTGCAAGCAGCCAAGACTAAGCACAGAAGTTTATGAGAACCTCCTTTATGACGGATCCCTCTAGCACATACCTCTGTTCTGAAGACAGAATATGGTTTCCCAGGACAACACTCTTCTCTAATTTTATCATCTGCTTCTGAAGCAAATTTCAGTTCAATCTGGTCCAGCTGGGGAAATAAAAGGCAAGCACAAATCACAGCTAGGTCTTTCCAAATGACTAATCAGTTAACACTGGAGAGGATGATTGTGCTTAAGGAAGTCACAGAAGATATATAATAAAGATGAAATGTTTTAATGGACACGAAGAATAAAAACACTTAATTCATTTAAAAGTGAATTGCTGTGCTAGAAGATCTGTTTGATATAATACTTGATTAGAACAAAAACCTTTCTTAAAGTGTATGTCAGAGCAAAAAAAAAATGTGTTATATCTCTGCAATACAAGCACATTTCCCTATGCTTTTTCCATTTAAAACCCTGCAAGTACAGAAAATAGTTGATCTGCCAAAAATGCACAAAACCCTTAAGGTCGGGTATACATGTTACGAATTTCAGCCAGTTCCTTATGGACTGGCCGAGATTCGCACAGTGGCTGCCGTTGCTGCCACTCTTCCACCTGGCATCCCTCAATCATCTGGCGGCTGCTGTCATAATACAATGCAAACACAAAGGGATTAGTCTATCAACGCTCTTAAGCGCCGACGGAGGAATCTGTTATATTTTCTTTGTTCAGCCTGCAGCTTGAACAAAGAAAATATAAGCATGTATACCCAGCTTAAAGAGGAACGTTACCCGTATATTCATAACAACAACAAAGGCACCATTAGAAATGTTCAGTAAGGACAAATCCACAAACAGATACTTCCAGATAATTGCAGGCTGTTTATTTTTTTGCATACCTTACTTTTCTTTTCTTAACCTGTCTTCTGACAGTGGCCATTTTAACTTAGGGCAGCTTACTAGATCTCTGGCAGAAGTCAGGCACATGTGACAAGGATGTGTGACCATGCACATCATCTCATGCGCATCTTTTGGTTAGTATGTTTGGGGATAGAGCCACGGTGAGGTTTTTACTGCTGTCTGTATCCTCATTAGAAACATTAAGGCCTTGTTCACACCAAATGCAGAGCAGATCTGCATGAGTTTCTGCAAACGCAGTGCAGAGGGCTGTGCCGCGTTTTTGATGCGTTCCGGGCTGTTTTTGGTTTAAAAAAAAGTAAAAAATTTTTAAAGTTTAAAATGGGCTTTCAGTGCGTTCCAGGGCGTTTGCATGCGTTTTTGATGCATTTGCATGCGTTCCAGAGCAGGTAAAATAGGGCCTGATTGTGCAGCTAGGAGGACGGGCATCTCACACTGAGATATATCACCAAAAGGAAACTGATTCATAAAGTTGAAAAGGACGGGACACGGAGGAGCAGCAGCAGCTAAGATACAGGGGGAGGGGGGCAGCGGGGATCACAGCTGCAGTCTCTTCTGCCTTCTAGTGATGGCTACAGCAGTCTGTGAAAGGGACACAGAGCTCTGCAGCCAGCACCAGCAGGGAGAAGAGACTGTCCACACAACACTTACCCCCGCCATGCTGTCACACTTCCAGAGAGGTCAGAGTGGAGAGGGAGCCTCGTTTGGTGGAGAGGTATTCCGGGGGAGGGGCTATGGGGGGGTCAATGGCCGAAGCTAGTTGAAAAAATATACCTCCCGGCATACCTGCCTTTAAACTGTTTATTGCTGTGTATGTCCCAGGATGGATACAATGTTAGGGAGTACACTATACAGAGGAGCTTTGATGAAGCAGTGTAGCTTCCACATACATTGCAAACATATGCTCCCAACACCTCTGCTTTTACTACATAATGTTTAAGGAGCGCTGGCTATTTCTTTAATTTGGACTGGCACTGCTGTTACAGAATATTGAATGTTAAGGTTGCTTTAACTGACATCATATGCAGAAGGAACCTCATCCCATTGATATGCAGATACATAAAACAGAGTAGATACTGTAACAATGTTACTTTGCATCTTTCTACCTTGTGTTTGAGCAGTGTTTATAAAAACACTGGGGCAGATGGCCCATGTTTTGATAGCAGCAGCTCCTATAGCTGCTGTATATAGTGATCAACTCACCAACTTCCATTTTTAAAATGCCGGCAAAAACAAGGAGGAAAGCGGGTCAGAACTACAGGATATACTATATAGACTCTGTGCACTTTAATTACATTTTTCTTGGCGTGTGTAATATGCCCAGTGTCTGCAACTGGTTAATATTTGCAGCCAATGCCACTGTGTGGCATTGGCTGCAAGTGATCTCCCTCCTGTTCCTATACGAGACAATTAATTAACTTTATCCAGAGCCTAAACAGTAGATTAGGTAAACCGATAATACTGTGCATCTGTGGTTTCATAGAAACAGCAGAACAGGGAGGAGGCAATTCCATGCATACTAACATCTAGTGAGTTGGTCAGATACACAATGTTTTCTAAGAGAACAGTCTGCTCGTCAAATTCCAGCTCTAAGTCCAGAATACGAGGTCCCTTCTTTTCAAGGTTCTCCTATAATAATAATAAAAAAAAAAGTAAACAGTTAATACGGTAAATCATTGTATGGCAGAAGTTCTAAAAAAGTTGTATTTCTTTTTCTGGAACACAAATGCTATTCCTTGATCAGATCCTCAACAACTCTTAGTACTGCAAAAAAAATGTTTTTGCTGTCATCGGAAATAATGCAAGCACATTAAAGTATGGATATATAGCATACAGTGCATAAGGTAAACATGTTTTTAAATATGTGAACTTCAACAATATAAACATAATTACCACTAAAATATAACTTTAAAAGGAGTGTAGACTTCATATACGCTAGGTGTACCTTGTTTAGTGCAACCTCTAAATGAAGAATAATATGAAGAAAAGTACAAGTAGGTTTCTTAGATGTATAATTCCGGCCATATAGTCAATTTCCCTAATCATAATAGACCTGAGCATTGTTAGTCAGTAGACAACATAAGCAAAACAAGTGCCTCATTAGAAACAGTCTATTGTAGCTCCAGCATACATGAATCTCTGCACTCCATCTTTTCCTTTTCCTAAAAAAAAAAGTTTCCCAGTCTTTGTGCCATGCTAGATTAAGAACATCATATTATTCACTGGAAGAAAGAGCAAACCTCTGAGGTTATATGTGCTGTCCTAATGAGGATGAAAACCAAGCAAAGAATTTGCTCCTAACCAAAAGCCACAACCTGATTAGAAAGCTGTATGTTTTGGACACTTAAGAAAACTGGCCTCCTCTGCCAATAATGAAGATTTAAAGAAAACAAAAATCTAGGACATTGTTGTTGTCTGTGCAGTCACAGCAGAGTCTAGATGTTTCTTCAGGGTAATTACGGCAGGGCTTGAAAAATCTGCTCGTCCTCTTCTCTGTGACAAGAGGGCGGTGGAGCCCAACGAGTAGCTTCCCGGCTGGCCGTTGTAATTAAACGGCCGGCCGAGAGCTTTAGATTCAAGCGATCGGGTGTCTCTGGAGACACCCAATCGCTTGTATTAGCCGCCGCTGTCACTGCCGTTGCCGGTCCCGAGATCTGCTGTGCCCGATGCGTCCGGCGTGGCTGCTTTGTGACAGGAGATCAGAGGGGAGATCAGTACACGATCTCCCCCTGACCTCTGCTCTGTCCCCGAATGCCAGAAGTGATGTATATTACATCACTTCTGCATTCTGCTGTCACTCTCCAGCTTCAGAAGCTGGTGAGGCAGATCTATGCTTCATCAGCTTCTCTGGGGGTCCCTAGGTGACATTAGGGGTCCTGGAGACCCCTGATGTCTCCATTAGGAGGACCTGTCATGTAAACTGGCTATCACATAGGGGGCTTCTTATCCCCCCCCCCCATGTGATAGCAATAAAGTTAAGTGTTAAAAAAAAAAGAAGAGTAATATGAAGAAATTGAAGCATGAGAAAAAATAAAAAAATAAATTTTTTTTTTATTTTTAAAGTCCCCCGCCCCCCACATACACACGTAAACATACGCCGGGTGCGACTACATGCGAAAACGACAATTCCGCCTATTGTGCCGCACATGTTACATATAACTGCGAACGTCGCAGTGTGAGCAATCATTTTAGGGCCATTAATCATTGATGACGCTAAAATGATGAGCAGTAAAAGCGTTTAAAGTGGCACTTATGGCCAATTTTCGGTGTGGTCGTTTTTTTGCGGGTGCACACAATTTTAAGGCTTGACATGTTTGGTGTCTATTTAACCAATGTGACCCCGTCTTTTATATTTTACCAAAAATCTGGGTAAGAATAAATGTTTTATAACACAACGTAGGGAAAAACTTTTTTTTTTATTTTCAGAACTTTTTTCATTATATAGTAAAAAATGAAAAACCCCAGTGGTGATTGTATACCTCCAAAAGAAAGCTCCATAAAAAATGCTAAAATAAATTGCAAGGCTATAGTCCGGTCATGCTGACTGGTGACATTTTTGACTGACTGGCGAGACACGCTGAAATTTTTTCAAGCCCTGGCAATCAGTTTATCTATTGTCCTGGCTACCTCTCCAGTGTCACAAGGGACTATCAGCTAGAAATAAACCTTTCATCTCTCTGCTACCTGGAGTCTCCTTGCAACGGCGAGTTGCACAAATCTCCTAGGTCTGAGGTGTCCCCCTTTCTGCTGCATCTAGTGCTTTGCCCCCTACCTCTTACAGGGTATTATCTGCATCTCCTTGAACCGGGAGTTGCAATATCTACTGGGCCTAGGTAATTTAGATTGCATTAAAAGAAAAAAAGCCTATGAGATCTGTGCTACCCTAAATGATCTTCAAATTCTGTTGGAGTTCTATCAGTATAGAAAAAAAGATCTAATACCCATAGTAAAGATTTGTCGGAGGACATACTGAACACATCTGAATAAAAGATTACCTTGATCATGGCAACAAATGGCATTACTCTCTTCATGAACTTCTTTAGCTCTGGCAAGCTGTTTAGCTCTGTGGCTATTACTTTGTTGTCTGGTAGGCTACCAGCATTTGCCTAACAAATAAAAAACAAATATGTAAATATAAGCCATGACACACTCAAGAACAGTTAGTGAAAAGCCACCCTTTAAAAATGGTATACAAACTGCCAAACAGCAAAGCTAAACATAATGCCCAACATCTTCACATGTACAGTGAAAATTGAACTTTCCATTACATACTAGTGAATGGTATGGATAGTAATTGTAAGGTAACTCGTATTTTAGGCTTTTGAATACTTGAAGAGGAACTTTACCCATATCTTCAAAATAACAACAAAGGGACCTTAAGAAATGTTTGGTAATGACAATCTACAAACAGATAATTATAAATAATTGTCGGCTTTTTATTTTTTTTGCATACCTTATTTTTCTTTTCTTTCCCATTCTTCCGACAGTGGCCGTTTTAACTAAGTAAAGGTTACTAGATCTTCCTTTACTTCCTGGAACTCTGGCACATGTGACTAGGACATGTGACAATGCACATCTCAGGGGAGGAAAATGCCTTTCCCTGAGATCTCATGAGATTACAGATGAGTTTTCCCAGCAATGCTCTGCTGATGTAACCTTCCCGAGATGCAATGCTTGGGCATGATTACATCATTGTGCCAAAGTGTATCAGGAAGTGGGAAAAAAAAGTAAATGAATGTAAGATGATTTTATATCAGCATGCAGAGCTGTATGCTGATGTGATTTTTAGTCAAAGGTGTAAAGATCCACTTTAAAACTGATCTCCAGTGACAACCAAAGTAACATACAGCCTTACGGGGATACTCATGATATTTTGGAAATTTAAAAATGCCTCCAAGTTGACTTAACATTATTACCCTTCCACTCTGCTTTTAAGTGGACCTCTATTTTATATATAATCACTGCATGACAGGACTATCATAATGAAACATAATGACAATAGGCCTTATTTGATGGCCTACAGGCGCTGGTGTTTTTTCGGGTCTGCCAATTCACTGCAGGTGCAGGGCTGTCTGGTAGGACAAATAACTACAGGAATCCTGCCCATTACTGCACAAAAAAAGTTTTTTCTTAGAAATACCACACATTTCTACATAAAACACGCCATCTAAAAATTAAACAAAACCTTTCTGGTGGATCTCAGCTCTTATGTCCAACCACTATGGCTAGGTGCTGGTCCAGCCTGATTTGCAGGCAGAGATGTACCAAGAATATGTAGGATTAACCACATGACCGAACTGTGGAAAACTTTTCTTAGTATATTAAATGGAACAGGATAAAGTTCACGCATTCACGTTTACAAGTACCTTTTAAAAAAGTGATTTCAAGTGTGAAACATGTCAGGGCTGTATTTTTTTTAGTTTTGGATAGAGTGGGGGAGGATGAGAGCCCCTGTTAGGGTTAACAGCTGTCCTGGATGCCATTAGAGAGATTTTCTCTTATGTACTGTCCTGGGACAACCTTTTCAAAGGACAGGAAGTGAAGGCACCTCTCCAACGGCAACACAGACAGAAGCGATAATGCTTTTCAATGTAAAGGGAAATGTTACAACGTCTGCCGGCTTTTATTGTCTATTGCCCTGTTGGAGATTCTCCGCCTGTCCAGTAAAACACTGTCCCCAAAACAGAAAGTGAGGGGAAATCTCTGCAATAGAGCCCCAGATAGCAAAAAAAGCCTAACAAGGGTTTTAACCCCTTCTCACTCTACCCAAAACCATAAAAAAGTTTGGCTATAGATAAACTTTAAGCACAATAATATAGTATGCAATAACATTTTTAAAACTACATTTTAAATATTTTTCCTTTTACTGTAAAGCAGAGGAGAAAGAAACAACCTATGCATCTACAAGACCCTAAAGTTTACCTTGTAATGCTTGCGAAGAGTTGATAGAGTGATGTGCTGCCATGGTGGGTAGGCCTTGGCCACATAGATTGTGCAATGAGATGGCTTTTGAGGGGGCTGTTTATCTCCTTTCTAAAATGAAGAAAATAATGAAAGTACATCACCTGAAAGTCAAGTAAAACATATGTGAGCTGCCTTGTTATAAAAATGGTGGTTGCCTGGCTATGGTAAAGTGTATTTTCACCTATTTTATATTTCTTACATGTTCCCATGTTCCCTAGAAAAAAAACTTGAAAAATGGTTCTTGCAATTTAAATTGTTTTTACTTGGGTTATGGTTTCTTGGCTTCTTAAAGGTTAACATTTCTACTTCCTTCTCCTTCTTTCTAATGTTAGGAGGGGTTTGTTCATTATAGTTTGTAAAGTAGATTTGAGCACTTCCTGTTCTAACAAAAGGATCAAAGCCTGGCTTCTGCATTATATGTTAAAGAAGTTAGAGTAACATCATCCTCAAATTTCAGTCCCAAGTCTTTCTAGAAGATTCAGTCCCCATGAGAACAGGAGAAGACCAGCTGGTCTATAAGAGAAATGCCCAAGCCTTACACTTCCAACCATTAGGATACAGAGAAGTTGCATGAGAAGTTACTTGCCAGGTCAGACATCCAACCTTGCAACAAGATACCCAAGGAAAGTGATAACTTCCCATAAGGATAGGCAAACCCCCCCTTAGACTGGTAGAAAAACAAGGGGTATCAACCATGAATTCAATCTGACTGAAGAAGAGGGGTAGGGTGTGCAAAAGGTACCATTACAGGGTAGGCAGGGATGAAAGTAAAACCACAACCCCAGGCTAGTGCATGTGGAGAGCAACAGGATGAGAACGACCCATCCCCTTAAACACCCGAAGTTGTCTCCAGGATCTGCCTAACTTTAATTCAGAACACATGATTTATATAATTTGACCCACCCCAGTCCAGTGAAGCATCCACAGCCATGGAGCGAGGGGCAGGGACCTTAGCCAAACAGCTCAGAAAATCCACCTAAGGACAGAACTAAGGAAGTGATATGTAGGAACTTCCCTCAGGAGGTTATGAATTAACTACAAAAGTAGGACCTACAGTAGAATTCCCCTGAAAAGGGGAGTGTAAGCTGGTGCATGAAATAACTCCTGAGGCCAAACCCCTACTAGAACAGGAACAAAGAGTCCCAGAGTGTAAGAAACCCTGGAAGACATGGAAATACACACTGAAAGGTGCAGTAGAACAAGAAAAATTGTGAAGGGCAGCTGAAGGAGATGTCAGAGACAGGGGGTCAGCCTTTAGGCAAAAAGGGGTGTCCTGAGCACCCACATACCAGGGAGGCAAACTACCCCGGGACCTCTCCAGATGTACATGCAGTCCCCTACTGGTAAAATCACCTTCATGCAGAAGGTTTATCGGAAGGGTTAGCTGACCTTTGGCTTCGAGCTCTACAGGTCAAGTGGGTGTTAGACTCTGAGGTCCTACAGGTAGTTGTTGCAGAAGTAAATGAAAGGGAAGGGCAGGCTTCCTCCAAACTTCCACAGACCCCCTGCACTGAAGGGGGAGGACATTCTGGCCACCTGGGACATAGCTGGGGGAGTTCAGAGCCAAACTGTGCAGGGGATGGCACCAGAGTGCTCTTAGAGCTTCTCTGGACAGAGTACTACTAGATGCGACTAGGTCCAATTTGAGACAAGGCCTCAAGTACTCATAAACCCAGGCAGCTTGTGCTGATGCGGGTTTCAAGAAGCCAGAGGAAACCAGAAAACCAGCAGTGAAATTATGATTCCTCTAGGCTGAATGGCGAGAAAGAGTGTGGAGTATAAAGCTGCAACATCTATTCGATTTAGTCCATTAAAATCGACAATGGAAAACGTTGTCAACGTTTGCCATTGTCGATTAGTCGGCTATCTATTAAATTGCCTTGTTCGCGGCTCCACACAGGAGCCGCACACGCCACGCCCACAGCCCCCGCCTCTCCTCCAATCCCGGTGCTCCTTACATCTAGCCGGGCCGGTGCGGTCACATGACGGGTGCCGGGGATGTGAGCGCAACAGGTGTCAGCCGGGGGACGGAGACAATGGCTAGGGACGAGCTGGCATCCAGGCTGAACCGGCGGCTGCGGATGGGGGACCCGGAGGACAGGGAGAGGGAGCAGCCCAGCATGAGGGTCTTCAATCCCTACACCAAGTTCAAGGAGTTCAGCAGATCAAAGACATGGAGGGAATGTTCAGACAGTAAGTGCCCCGAGCACCCTGGAACCTGACACCGTGCATCCCAATCCACCATCATACCTGTCCTCTGCACCCCATTCCAACATCATACCTGTCCTCTGCACCCTATTCCACCATCATAACCATCCTCTCCTTCCCTGCACTCCATTCCACCATCAAACCCGCCCTCTCCATCCATGCACTCCATTGCATCATCATACCCGTCCTCTGCACCTCATTCCACCATCATACCGTCCTCTCCATCCCTGCACTCGATTCCACCATCATCATACCCATCCTCTGCATTCCATTCCACCATCATACCCAATATGTCTGCCCCCCATTCCACCATCATACCCGCCCTCTCCATCCCTGCACTCCATTGCATCATCATAGCCGTCCTCTGCACCTCATTCCACCATCATACCCTTCCTCTCCATCCCTGCACTCCATTCCACCATCATCATACCCGCCCTCTCTATTCCTGCACTCCATTCCACCATCATACCCATCCTCTGCACTCCATTCCACCTTCATACCCATCCTCTCCTTCCCTGCACTCCATTCCACCATCATCATACCCGCCCTCTCTATTCCTGCACTCGATTCCACCATCATACCCGTCCTCTCCAACAACACCAGCTATAACGGAATACATCAGATCCCAGCAATAATAAATTACACAGCGCAATGCAGAATACCAGCAGCTACAGTGGACTATTGCTGGGATTTGTTGTATTCCTCTAAAGCTGCTGGTATTCTGCATTTGATTTTTTTTTAGGAAATATCCCTTAGGTTCAAAATCCTCAGGTGGTTAAACAAATCAAAAGAGAAGAAGTGTCAAAATGTCTTATTCCTATACTGGTTCCCGGTCAGTGACTGACAGTGAATGCCAAAATACACTGAGTGGCCAGATTATTATGACCACCTGACGTTTGTAGGCAAATTAGCTATAATTTCGTGCTGAAGTTGCTGGAAGGCCAGACCATTATAAATAGGGAAGCAGGTTGTTTACCACGACAGTAGGTGATTTTTTTCTGAAGATATGGGTAAACAACGCTATTTAACAGCCTTTGAACGTGGGATGATTATTGGCGCTCTGAGCCATGGAGCAAGTATCAGAAAAACAGCAGAATTAGTTAAATGTTCAAGAGCAGCTGTTGTTAAAGTGTTTAAAGACTGGACTGTCAGCCGCAAATCTGGGTCTGAACGTGCGAATTGTGGCCGTCAGCGACTAGTCAATGTTAGGGCAGAACGGAGAGTGGAACAGTGCATCAAATTACTGCAGATCTTAATCAGGTATCCTCTCAAATGATCTCTGAACGCACTGTTCGCCATACACTGCATCGTATGGGATATGGAAGCCGAAGGCCTGTTCGAACACCTTTGCTGTCTGCAGTTAACAAGGTAAAACGTCGCCAATTCGCACAGGAACACAAGGATTGGACAGTCGAGCATTGGAAAAAAGTCATGTGGTCCGATGAATCACGTTTCCAGTTGCATCATGCAGGTGGCAGAGTGAGACTTTGGCGGGAACACCATAAAAGCATGCACCCCACATGCATGAGCATAACCCTTCAAGCTGGTAGGGGCATGTTTTCCTGGCATGTTTGGGCCCTTTAATTCGTGTGGAACAACGTCTGAATAGCACAACATACCAAAGTATCGTTGATGATCAAGTTCATCCTATCATGTTGATGGCGTATCCCAAAGGAGATGACTTCTTCCAACAAGACAATGCACCATGCCACGGTGCTCGTATTCTGCAGGAGTGGTTTCAAGAACACGAGGGAGACTTTACCTTGCTTAGGTGGCCCCCACAATCACCAGATCTCAATCCAATTGAGCATTTGTGGGACGAAGTTGAAAGAGCCATCAGGCAGCTTTTTCCACCACCATCAAATCTCACAGAACTGGACAGTGATATTCATCAGGCATGGTGTCAGATTCCTCGCATCACCTTTCAACATCTTGTGGAGTCAATGCCAAGAAGAATCGCCGCAGTATTGAAGGCAAAAGGTGGCCCAACGAAGTAATGATGGGGTGGTCATAACTTCCAGTCAGCTAGAAGTCTCAGGGGTACAGATCAGCAATAGCAGCCTACATATTACACTCATAACAGATTTCCTTTAGAGATGTGTGCTATCCCGCTAAACAGGTGAGAGACTGGGGATGAACAGGTTGGCAAGGAAGGTAGTTTTGCCCTATGCACTGGCAGATGAGCTGTACACACAGCACAAAACAAGCACATGTGCCACTCTTTTAAGCAACCCTTCTCCACAGTGTGCATTATTATTCTCCCCATATGTAAAACTCATGTAGTGCCAAATGTGCTGGCTTCCCCCGACTTTTAGCTTTCACTGGTTATGGTAGTAGAAATCATGGGGGGGTCACTAGCTATAGCAGAGTTTAACGCAATAGTACAAAAGGCCGATATTCAGCTGCATGTAGCTCAATCACTAGATTAAAAACACAAAAATAGATAAAGGACATAAAATATATCCTACACTTCAAATTACTACAATCTTAAAAATGTTTATCTATTCTCCCTAACTATAAACCAGGGCAGGTAGTAGCTATATTTTAAGCTCTTCAGCACTTCACCCTCTGCGCCAACTACAACAATATAGTGACTGACAATACAACCTATACAGGTGTAAACAACAACTGCTCACACTGCCACACAGGATCTTTTGTTCCTGGTTTAGATCTACTCACCAATGAAATGGTTAGGAGGAAGGAATGAACATTTAAGTTGCACACATGTACCTTACACTTAGAGGAATGTGGATGACTTAACATTTTTGTCCCCCAAACTGGCTGGGTTTTCTTTAATATGGGACGATATTATTGCTTTGGTGTAAATGTATATGTAACAAACAAACATATAGGAGCACTAGAAAAGAGCAATACAAATAGACACCTAAGGAGAAATTACAATGGTCTGGTGTTTTTTTTATTTAATTGCATTTATATTACATTTATGAGTGTTTAACATTTATACCTGTGTGACTATATTTCTGTAAAATATTTTATGTAATAAAAATAACAGAATTTCTGTAATCACCATAATATCCCTTTTCTTGGAGTCCATAGAGGGACGCAGGAAGCCTCTAACAATGAGGTATACTGCCGCCTACAATAGGGTTGACATGCAGCAGTATAACCCAATGATGAAGACTTCCTATGGCCCTCAATTGATGAGAAACAAAAATGTTAAATTGTTGGGTTTTTTTTAGTCCTTGCCACAATAAATAAAATACAAAACCTCTGTACATTGCTTTTAAAGCTACATTGTTGCCTACCTTCCCCTTAGCTGGAGCCAAGTAATTCTTGAGGCGTAGTCGCAGATCATGAGCAGTTTCTGTTAGGTACTGGGAGGAGCGGATTAGCACTTCATCTGCTGGACCTGCCACAATCCATGAGGCATTCATAATAGAATCAGTCTACAATAAAAGCATTTGACACAGGACAGAGAAGGTAAGATGCTTTATCCTGAAGTACCAATAGTCAGCACATATGCATGTTTGCTTCAGGTCAGTAACTCATCAATTAGTTAAGTCCCTAAATTCTATTCTCATTGGTTCCCTTCAAAATGGAAACACCATTCGGGTACTCCGGAGACATGCTGGTAGGTTATTTGGTTCCTGTCTAAAATTGGCCCTAGTATATATGCATGTGAAATAAGGACCTTAGATTGTAAGCTCCTTAAGAGCAGGGACTGATGTGAATGTAAAGAGCGTCATTAATTGTCTGTGCTATTAAAATGCCTGTAATAAATAAGGATCAAGCTGTTTAGAATGCCAGTATAATTACATACCTTCCCCAGTAATGACCACACATATTCACACAAATGAGGACAGATAGGAGCCAGCAGCAGCGTCTGTCTCTCGATAAAGCGGAACACAAGGTCACGGTGCATGCCTTCAATGGCCAGTTCTCTGTATTTATCCTTGGCAGCCTGCAACAAAATAATGGGTCCAATAATCTATAAAAGACACTCAAACTGACAAATGACTTTCAGTATACAGCCTTCCCCATGCAGCACTAAAAGCCATGCTCCGATCTAATAAACAGGCTGATACTTTGTGAGGAGGTATTAGAGATCCAGAGGCCCAAGTCAAGATTTGCATACTAAATGACCCAGGAAACTCAAGAAGATTGATAAACTATGTAAAGGCATGTATTGTAGAATTGACTTTGAATGGTTCTTGCTAATACATGTAACACTTTAGGTTTTGGAAGCTATAGAATCATTACTTTTAGCAAACAGCTATAGTTCCCAAGAAAAAAAAAGCATAAGAGATAAAACACCATTTATCTATTTTTCTTTTTTAATCACATATTCCTTGGTAACTGAAGTTTCTTCTCATTTTCCTTATTTATAAAAGCAATGATTAAGAGCTCATTCATTCTAAAGCATCCGTTGTGGTAACTCCTTATTATATGTGTTAACATGCATTGTGATAAGGCAACACATTCATTATAAACACCCCACAAGGGATGAAAAAACATCATGACCCTTTTTTCAGAATGCATGACACCCCAAAGCATGGTATATGTGTTGTGGTACACTGTATTGCATTGTGCTCTACTATACAATGTGGGTGCCATTTACAATGACTGACACTGCACATAGAGCAGGTGCATTGCCATGCATTATGGCTATGCGTGTTAATGCATGGTTGTAAGCACACAATGCCATAATGTTAATGGGTCTTTTAAATAAATTCCTATTGACATTTACATCTTAGCTTATAATGCCCCACACACACACATTTTCTAGGCATATGCCTGAGACAGTAAGTAATCAACCTTTCTCATTTATTTGTCATTTCTGAGCTTAAACTCTAATATCATGCAATCCACTACTGTTTAGCAAGACCTGAAGAACCCCAAGATACATCCGATTGATTAGGTCATGTCTTTGACATCTGTAATATACGAATACCGGGTACATGGGCATTGCTACTACTGGTATGTCCTGCTAATGATCTCATGTGCCTTCAATGACTCCTCGTATGCTATGTATGATCCCCCTTCCCCTCTTCATTCTGTACCCCTTTCTTTTTGTTAATTAAGTATTTGGTTATTTCAATAAAACATGATTGTGTATTATGAAGTTAAAACAATACCACAAATGTTACATGCTCAATAATAAAGTCTGCCACTCACCTGAAACTCAAAGAATCCAGTTTTCAGAGCTTCTTTGAACATCATTTTGTCATAATTTTGCTCAGTTTTAAGGATTCCTGCATTCATCTCACTGTAAATATGTAACCAGAGCTTTAAAAATATGGTTCTGTACGCAGAATTAAACAAACTATACCTCACAGGAAAACATCAGACTTGTATGAAGTCAGGCAAACATGAGCCAGTTGCTATGGCACAACACAATGTCACTGCTGGATAAAATAATCAATGTTGCAAAATGACTCAATTGTCATACTCAGCTGTAACGCAAGACATTTCCATGCACATTAATGGCTAGCTCTTTTGATTCTCAGCCATAAAACAGAACTCTGGGCAGACCTTTTTTTTTTTTATAAACCCTTTCAGTGGGGCTACACCAGCACTGCAAGGATTAACTGCTCGTTTTTGTCTAGGTTTAAACAAAAACAAAAAAAAAGTTATACTGATCCGATCCTTGTAGCTGGCTTGCTCCTAGACCAGTTTCTGAAGCCTCTCTCCCCCTCCACTGCAGCGGTCTAAGGTCCTGTAAATCATCATGTTCTATACACTGTGTATAGACGCAAGAACACTGGGCAACATTCCAATGCTGCAGCATAGAAGGAGAGAGGCTTCAGTGACCAGAGAAGTGCTGGTCGTGTGTTTAGATGAAGCACTGAGATCTTGAGGAATGCTGAATTAAGTTTTACTTGCTTAGAAAAACATTACACGTATGAATATGGCATTTTGAAGAACAAAACCTCCTGTGTATCATAGATAAGCATGCACACAGAGACTAGCAATGCCCTACAGCGCCATCTACAGCTCAGAAGACAAATTACAGGCATAAATCAGTATATGCTGTTGTATTCAGCAAGAAGCAGGCTGCCTGCTCGGCGGTTCGGGTGAGTGTAACTTTTTTTTTAGCACCTGGACACAAAGAACACTGCATTGCAAGTGGGTAGCCCCACTACCAGGGTTAAGAACACTTTTGCCTGGAGTACTCTATTAGGCAGGGGACAAAAACTACTTTTAATAGAGCTACACTATTACATCACAACAGAGTACCACAGAACAATTTACTCACAGTACAAAATCTAAAAATTTCAGTTTGGTATAACAGATTAAAGAGGGCTTCCAGTGAAGGCCCCATTCACTCCTGATGTTTTATAGGTTAAAGTTTGAAGTTACAAAATGCCTAACATTAAAATTCCATTATCTTCTATGGTACAAACGTCTTTAGAAAAAACGCAGGTCGCTCCTAAAAAGTACATAAGCTTCTTTCGAGGCAGAGTCAAGCGTTTTGGCCCCATAGACCTTAATGGGAGTGTCTGAAAAAGGCTTAAAAAACATGTTTACACGTGTCTTTCAGGCACTCCCATTTAACAGCTTAATGAGCCAAAAATGTTCGATTCTACTTATGCACTACAAGCAGAGCATAAAAACATTTGAAAAACCCATGTACAAATGCCCAAAATGAAATCCTGTAAATCACATGGCTATGCTTATGCCTAGGTGTGAATGTCACCTTAAACAATTATACCCTCATAGTGCAAATTGTAAATGTCAGTATGGTATTGTGTATTAAAGAGGGGTTGCAGTTTAAACAATAAGTCCATTGTACTAACGTTTCCTTCTTTCCCTCCATATTCATTTTTAAGTGACTTTGCTTCCTACTGGTGCACTGCAGCTCCTCATGTCAGATGTAATGAGCTACAAACAGGAGGATGAGACATTTTGTCCTACATATTTATTTAAAAGCATACCTTTCAAACACACGATCATTAAATGTAAGGCTGGAACCACTTCTCAGACTATCGAAGTTGGCTAACATTTCTTTAACCCACTCCGACCATGTGTACAGCCGCAGAATACCGGCATCAGCCATGGCTTCAACAAAGTTGGCATCTTCCACAGTATCTCCAGCATCAGCAAGTGCAAGACGCATGCCTGAAGGACATAAAGCAAACCTTCTATTCACATGCACCTAATACATTTATCTCCATAACAAGTGATATATGCAAAGGTTGGATATTCATTAATTATGTCTTTTGTGACCAACAAGGCAGGAAAATATTACTCAACTCTAAACTACAAAAGGACATTAAAGAAACTATGAGGGACTTTCATCAGCTACCCCCCGTTCCCTCACTGATTACCGTCTATGCTCTCCACTGTCCCGTTTGCCTGCCAGAGCCTTGAGTCTGGTCCGTGTAAGCCCGACAATTATGTCTGGATCCGCCCAGCTGCGTGAGTGACAGCTGGCTCTGCCTATCTAGAGGCAGAGCCAGCTGTACCCGCCCCCTCCCGTTCCGCCAGTCAGCGCTGGAGGATCGGAGCGGGGAGGGGGGAATGCAGTCCCACCCCTGTCACGGCAGTGTGCCGCGACAGGATCAAGAAGTGAGCGAATGCCGGTATGTGTTCGCTCACTTCCCAATCTACTGAGCCGACCTGTGACAGTTTCATTGTCACAGGTCGGCTAGAACTATGAGGATGAGTGAAAAGCACTCACCTCATAGTTCTCCTTTAAACAAGGTTTACGACCTTCTCTCCTCCCCAACTAACAGTGTTCAGGCCTGGCAATTGGTTCTCATTGATAGTGGAGAATGTCAGACACTCCCCAAAACCTGGAAGTACTGGGCATTGACGAGGGCTTCAAAAGATAAACAGATCAGAGGGGAAGCATCGGGAAAAAAAAAAAAGTGTGAAGGGGTGTTATAAAGAGAACTTGTGGATTTGCCCTGTATGTACTAGATGATAGGTACCTTTAATGCCCTTCTAGAGTACGTATAAGAAAAATAAATTGGTGCCTTCCTTCTACACACACTAAAAACAATCAGTTGGTGCTATTCCAGATTACTAAATATATTGCTTAGTCAGCCAACATTGTTAGTGGCAATCCTCCTACAGGCAAAGCATAAAACCCGTGTACTGTGCCTGACAATGAGCAACAGGAGAAAAACAATTATCCGTTTTGAATAAATTAAAGTCAAGACAGAAAATATTAAAATGCACAGACCATCTGCTGAAAACTTGTCAATTGCCTGACTTAAAGAAAGGAAGTTCCCTGTAGACTTGGACATCTGGAAAAGCAATAAAGAGCAAACTGTAAGTAATTCACGGCTCTATTAGTTCTACAATACAAGTTACAGAAAACATAGCATCATACCTTTTCTGAATTTAGCAGAAGGTGTCCGTTTGCTCTGACAGCTACAGGCCATTTGCCACTAAATTAGCGAATAAAGGGAAAAGAAAAAAAAAATAGTATTTAATGATCTAAGATTGTTTTCTATTTGAATCCAACACATTACATCAGATACTTTTTTGTATAATGTTATTATATAAAGAAAAAATATATTTACAAACTATCATGAATCACTATTGACATTAATGCATAACTGTCCAATTAACACAGTGCCTCCTCACCTTAACCATCTAAGAAACACACAGAGTTTCTTCATCAATGCCTTCCCACTATGTTTACCAATATGGTTCCTCTAAAAAAGAACTGCAGGCGGATTGGCTGCAGTGCATATCTGCTCCAGATGTTGTCTGCTCCAGTTTTGATAACTTCCCCCCAGTATCTTTCAGTTAATTTTAAATATAATGTTAAGGCACCGAATTTCCCTTTTTAACATGCTGTGCAGCAGTGTCCACGCTTAAGCCCCTTTGCCGAATCTCTATTGCCATCAGCTGCATGTGCTGTGCCAGCTCTTACTACAGCACAAAATGATGACATCCAGGCCACATGGCACATTTCCCCAGCAACTGTACACATCAGTCAACTTCACCAGCACTGCCCCCTTGCCTCCTAATCACACGCAGCAAATTCCAATCCCGTTCAGGACTTTGCGATTTGCTTTCAAAGGCCATTCCTTTAAACACACTGCATTTCAGGGAGAAATGGCAAGGATTTCTGGTAGTTTTGTACCTCGCCACCGCAGCGTCTGTGTAGCATGGGGAAGTGCCAGATAACCCCACCCTTCTGTCTCAGGCAATGCTGATGGGGAGTGTAAACATGACAGAATG
The DNA here is from genome assembly GCF_000935625.1 of Nanorana parkeri. Classification (NCBI taxonomy): domain Eukaryota; kingdom Metazoa; phylum Chordata; class Amphibia; order Anura; family Dicroglossidae; genus Nanorana; species Nanorana parkeri. The sequence goes on from NW_017306804.1 coordinate 762,350, forward strand.
CCAAAACTATTGAACTTGGCAAAAGGTGCATCATGTTTATTTGTTCCACTGCACATTGCTGTGCTGATTGAATTATAATGACTGCCAGGCATTGAGACCTTAGCTGTACTTTAAATTTGCTAATATAATGATAGGACAGTGGGCTAAAGCAGGGAGGCAATCTGTTAAGAAAAAGGCAATTATGCAATAATGTCAATAGTAATTAACTTAATGTTGGTCTTCAAATATTTTTTGAGTTTTGAAATGTTTTGTTTCTTTATGTGATAATGTTATAAAGATTTTTAACGGATGTGTTGAGTTAGGATTCAGTACCTTTAAAGTCCTCTATTGTTCTTTAAACAACACTAAACTTAGAAATTAAATAATAAAATTAAAGTTATATTATCTAAGCAATGAATATAAAAGTACTTTAATTGCTTCAAAAATTGATTAATTTCTTCTGTCTAACAACTCCCTGCTAGAGGGTGGCTACTTTTCTTCTCCATGGTCCCTATGGGTGCTGAAAAGAAGCCACCTTCTGTGCTCGCTCCCGATCAGAACTACAATGAGACTTGCGGATGCATGAAGCTTTCTTACGTCTCTTCTGCTGATTTCTCCTCTTGTCAGTCTTCTCCCTCAAATCCCTCCTATCTGGACTCTCCAGGCTGCGAGCTGTACAATGGGCTGGATCTCTTCAGCAGCAGATATTTATCT
>NW_017306804.1:763120-774548 GCF_000935625.1 Nanorana parkeri
GGGGGGGGCGGGGGAAGTCTAAGGTGAGCTGTGTTTGTTTTACGGTTTCTTATCTCATGCACAGCATATGAGCCGTCACCGAGAGCACTGCACGCAATGAATTATGCGCGGTGTGGTCACGGGCAGAGGTGTGTGTGTAACGAAATAGCGTGCACTTCTCACAACTAGAGCACGGACATCTAAGGGGAAAGGAGAAGGCACAAGAGCGCTCAGAGCACTTTTAAAAAACTTGGAAAAAAAACAGTAAGATTATCATTTGCAAATATTAATAAAAATGGATGTAGAGAACGTACTATGTGCAGAGTAATGGCACATAGTTTTGTGTCACTTTAAGTCATGTATGCAAATAATTTGAAAAGCTGGATGATGGTATGTCCATGTAGCGCTATCCTATGCATGTTGAATTTAAAATAGTTAGACAGCAGCATTAAATGTGCAGTCAAAAACAGCCATAAATGTCATAACAACTGTGAGAAAGTTGTAAAAGCATTTGCCTGCTGGTTTAAAGACAAAAAAGGAACTTGGTGTTTTTTTTTAGCCAACTGCAATAATTGACTAACCAACAAAAATGGCAAAACATGACTTCTAAAATTATATGGACTGCAGTACAATTATGCAGTTCATCAAAATTACCTATGATGTGCCAGTTAAAGTTTAATCATTTCTTGACCTCTATTGTTTTGGAAGGTACTGGCTTTAGACCTATCATCCATATCATTGCTTAGCTTCTTGCTGACTTACCGACCCAGGACAAGTAAGCAGCCAGTGAAATTGTGAGTTATCTGATAAACACATACTTGTTCTAAGTCAGTGGCTTACTAAGTAGTGAAGCAAGCTCCTATATTACTGGGTCTAGGTCTTTTCTGGCTCTCATACAAGTCAAATGATTTCTAATCCACTACATAAAACTGCTGTGCTTTATTTTCTGTAACACCATTTCCCAAATTACCCAACAATAAATCAAAATTCTTTAATACCCAAACTTACCTGTCTTCAGGCCACATAGCCACATGGTTGTATAGATAATAGGACAAGTGATTTGGGACAAGATCTTTTCCAGACACTCTCAGGTCTACTGGATACCAGAACTCAAATTCATTCTTTAACTTGTTTAGTTTCTCTTTGGGGATGGTGGTTTTCGGGAATGGAGCATTCTTGAAAAATATGTAATCCCACACTTCCCTGGTCATCTGTTGTGGCCTGTGAATTAAATATACGCCATAAGCATCAGTCCATATTTTATAAGTCCTATAGCAATGATCACATGGACGTAGTGCAAAGTATGATGTAAAGGAACCAAAAGTGATATAGTAGTTACATATAGAGCCTAGTGGGATGAGAAAGCCACTAGTTTCTTAAACATGTTGGATACTCCTACAGCAAGATTTTCGGGTTTAATTCCTATCTCCCTGCCTATTATGTTTTATTTGATGCATTCTGTATATTAAAAGAAAAAACAGAAATCCAACAGGGAGATTGGGAGCCATCAAAATGGCCACAGCAGGCATGCAGACCCAGACACAAAAAAACAGAGATTTCCCCAAGAGAGTGCCCAAGATATAAAAATTAAAATAAAATCATGGCAGATGGCTTAACTCTTCAGCATGCCCCAAAACGGAAATATCAGGTTTCAATGGACTGCCAATTTAAAGAAGGGATTTACAAGAATAAATGAACATAAAAACAGCGATAAAACAGATGCCTTGTGAAATGAAGATCACCATCTTTGACTTCTGTCCTTGCTCTAGTTAGCAAGCAATTTCCATTGCTGAATGCTGGACATTGCCAGCGACACTATACAACTTATGGTGTAACTCAGACCCCCTCATGCCATTGATATCCCACAATTGCAAAGTCTGACTGGAAACTGCTTGAACATACTTCCTCTGTGCCCTCATGCTGTCAAAGATGTAGATAGAAAGAGAGCATTAGCAAAATTATGAGTTGCATGGTGTTGCTGGTAATAGCCTGCAGTTTTCCAATGCGGATTGCTGGACAACCGAAGCATGGACAGGAAACATGGTGCTATGCATGTATTTAGGTACACGTGTTATATGGCAGGAACATGTGTTGTATGGCTGTGAATTTCCACTTTAAGAGTATTTGTACCCTATAAAGATCCTGACATGCTCAGTTTGGCAAATTTTTAAACACTGACTTTATTATGATCCCAAATGAGGGAAATCCCTAGGTGCATGTTATAATTTTGGAACAAACCAAAATAGCCTTTTAGGCATCTTTGGTTGGGCTCATGACCGCAATCAGATATATTTAAACTAATAGGGTAAGGGTTTAGAATTCCTTGTGTTTGGTTAGTCAACGAATGCATATAAAAACTAGGGATGCACCAATACTTTTCAGATACTTGGCATTTTCATGAAAACTACCAGGGTTGCAGCGGTTGCAGCTGGGACCTAGCTCTGGCGCCCCAACACTGTCCTGAAATCATTAGTCTGTATTGTTTTAGAAAAAACTGTGACATGACAATAAACAAAAATGTATCAGTACTCGTACTCGCAAAAATGGTATCGGTGCATTCCTTTATTTATATTTATAAAAACAAAATCATACATTAAAACAGAGATGTACAAATCCCAGGAGCTCCGTGTGCTCCTTACAAATGACAGCTGCCTTCTAAATTTTTCTTTTCTCGGTCCATCTCTAATAAAAACCACAATATCCATGCGCGCTGCAAGACTCCGCGTACCTCATATAAGCCCTATTTTTGGCTGCCTGGCCCCTACTACAACCTCAAATGAAAATGAAGACAAATACCATCAAAAGTAAAATGTAATTCAAGTTACCTGATGCCAATAGGAGATTCTCCTTGCCCTCTAAGATCATTTCCCTGCAAGAGATGACACACAGTGTAGTAGGCCATGTATATTGTGGAGTCAGAAAGAGATTCAATCAGCCACTGCTCATCCCAAGGTAGACGAGATCCTACAACAACAATTTGAGCAACACGTTAGAACAAACAGAATTACACTTTAGAACACCATGGAGCACATTTATCAAGCAACTCAGGCTGCCTGTCTTTCAAAAAAGTATCTGCAATAGGTTTACAGAGCTGTCCGTCTGTATTCTTGGGCAGCCAAGTGGGACAGTTTGCAAAATTAGGAGACAGGTTTATTACTGAAGATGCAACAGATTCTCACTCTAAACGGACACATATTTAGGATTTGGTCAGTCAAGTTTTTTTTCTGTCTTAGTGCTGAGAGAGGAATTTATGACTCAAGCTGTAATGTTGTAGTAAATCTAATCCAGAAATAGGCCGCATTCCAAGGGTCTTCACCAAAGAAAAAAATATTTTATTATGGAGGAAATATATACTGTTAGCTTCTCGCCATGTATGTTCTACATCTAAGGCATTTCACCATTCTGGCTTGCTCATAGAGATGATCTCTTTGAGTAAGTCAGAATGGTGAAATGCGATAGGGGTTAAGCATACATAGTGATAAACTAAAAGTATGTATTTGCTCTATAAATAAAATATTTTTATCTTCATTGAAGACCCTTGGAGTGCTGCTATTTGTGAATTTGGTTGCTATAGGTGGCGGAGCCGCACTTGTTTGCCTGCAGCACCTTGGATGTAATCATAGTGCAAGCTAGTGTTGGAATTTGAGCAGTGTTTGCTGTGGATTACCGTTGTAGTGTATCTGTCACATGATCTAGCCATACACATGATAGTTATAGCCCATGGCTATAACTATTACAGCAAAGCTTTGAAGAAAGGCTACATACCCAGACCATATGTCCTAGAACAGGCATGCTCTTTTAGCCAGCCAAGGGTGGCTTCAAAGTTTTTTCTGGTCTCTTCACAGAACCTTCGGAAAAGGAGAGGACAGTCAATCTTTGCGATAAATGCATCTCTATATCAAAGGCTATATAAATCGGCTTACGTTTCCAGGTTCTGTAAACAATCTTCAGTCTGAGTTCTCCAGGTTTCCTCACCATAGTCCAGGTACCTTTGGAAAATATGAGAGAGACGTTTATTGTGTATAATAGTATATACTGCAAACATAAAACAGATGCCAACAGTTAATAAGTGTTATCAGAAAATCAAAGAGCATGTGTATAGGGATATGATCATTCAGCAGCTCAGACACAATGTCACCATATTATGGCATGTGTATTTTTCTGTATAAACAAAGAGTAGTACAGTTCTATTTTCCCTCATTTTGGTAATAGCACCCACGTAAAGCAGAAATGTAAAACCTGGGGATGAAGCAATCAGACCTGGGCTTTTGTTAGTAAGGGTAGTTTTAATGGCTGTTACTTTTTCTTTTGTGAAAGATAATTCTAAAGCTGGCCATACACTATTAGATTTCTTTTCAGTCTAAATGAAAAAAATGCAACAGTGTATGGCCAGTTTTAGAATGATCTTTCACAGAAAAACCTAACACATTGCTCCATTAACACTAAACAGCATAACTGGATGAACATCCCACTGGTCGCCGTGTTCTGACAATCGTGTTTTCAGATTACCTAAAATTCAGCTGTTCAACTGAGAATTTTTTGCCTGGCTCCTTCGAATTTCTGATTGAAGAAAGTCGGGGAGAAGGCTGCCGAAAGGGCCACCTATTGAGTGAATTTAGGCTGGTTCATCACAAAACACATGGCCAGCTTAAAGCTGTGCATATGCCTTGATCTAGTGTGGGGGTGAAGGGCAGTGTCTAGGACATATTGTTAAAGACTTGTTCTGAAACAAGCTTTAGCACTGATATTTCCTTCCACTTACATTCTCTCTTTCAAAAAATATAAATGTGTTCCTGACTGAAACATGAGGGCTGTGGTGTACCATCTTCCATTGAAGAAAATTATTTGCTGTCTTGATAACTAGCATTTTGAGAAGAATTGCACTGCAGATTCTCTAATAACCAGCTGCCATCAGGAATATAATATTATTGCTTGTTACAGTGCGTATATTTGTTCATTATACACCATGCTTTACTTTTTTTAAATTTCAAAGAATGCACACAGTGTGTGTGTGTGTGTGTATATATATATATATATAAATATATATATATATACACACACACAGTATCTCACAGAAGTGAGTACACCCCTCACATTTTTGTAAATATTTTATTATACACTAATGTAAAGTAATGAGTGTACAGCTTGTATATCAGTGTACATTTGCTGTCCCCTCAAAATAACTCAACACACAGTCATTAGTGACTAAACCGCAGGCAACAAAAGTGAGTTCGCCCCTAAGTGAAAATGTCCAAATTGGGCCCAATTAGCCATTTTCCCTCCCCGGTGTCATGTGACTCGTTAGTGTTACAAGGTCTCAGGTGTGAATGGGGAGCAGGTGTGTTAAATTTGGTGTTATCGCTCTCACTCTCTCATACTGGTCACTGGAAGTTCAACATGGCACCTCATGGCAAAGAATTCTCTGAGGATCTGAAAAAACTAATTGTTGCTCTACATAAAGATGGCCTAGGCTATAAGAAGATTACCAAGACCCTGAAACTGAGCTGCAGCACGGTGGCCATGACCATACAGTGGTTTAACAGGACAGGTTCCACTCGAACAGGCCTCGCCATGGACGACCACAGAAGTTGAGTGCACGTGCTTAGCGTCATATCCAGAGGTTGTCTTTGGGAAATAGACGTATGAGTGCTGCCAGCATTGCTGCAGAGGTTGAAGGGGTGGGGGGTCACCCTGTCAGTGCTCAGACCATACGCTGCACACTGCATCAAATTGGTCTGCATTGGCTGTCGTCCCAGAAGGAAGCCTCTTCTAAAGATGATGCACAAGAAAGCCCGCAAACAGTTTGCCGAAGACAAGCTGACTAAGGACATGGATTACTGGAAACATGTCCTGTGGTCTGATGATAAGATAAACTTATTTGGTTCAGATGATTTCAAATGTGTGTGGTGGCAATCAGGTGAGGAGTACAAAGACAAGTGTGTCTTGCCTACAGTCAAGCGTGGTGGTGGGAGTGTCATGGTCTGGGGCTGCATAAGTGCTGCCGGCACTGGGGAGCTACAGTTCATTGAGGGAACCATGAATGCCAACATGTACTGTGACATGCTGAAGCAGAGCATGATCCCCTCCCATCGAAGACTGGGCCGCAGGGCAGTATTCCAACATGATAACGACCCCAAACACGCCTCCAAGACAACCACTTCCTTGATAAAGAAGCTAAGGGGAAAGGTGATGGACTGGCCAAGCATGTCTCCGGACCTTAACCCTATTGAGCATCTGTTCGTCATCCTCAAACGGAAGGTGGAGGAGCGCAAGGTCTCTAACATCCACCAGCTCCGTGATGTCATCATGGAGGAGTGGAAGAGGACTCCAGTGACAACCTGTGAAGCTCTGGTGAACTCCATGCCCAAGACCAAGAGGGTTAAGGCAGTGCTGGAAAATAATGGTGGCCACACACAATATTGACACTTTGGGCCCAATTTGGAAATTTTCACTTAGGGGTGTACTCACTTTTGTTGCCAGCGGTTTAGACATTAATGGTGTGTTGATTTTGAGGGGACAGCAAATGTACACTGATATACAAGCTGTACACTCACTACTTTACATTGTAGCATAGTGTAATTTCTTCTGTGTTGTCACATGAAATGATATAATAAAATATTTACAAAAATGTGAGGGGTGTACTCACTTCTGTGAAATACTGTATGTATATGTATATATACACACATACATACATGCACACACACACACACTGTGTGCATTCTTTATTTGAAATTTTTAAAAAGTAAAACATGGTGTATAATGAACAAATATACGCACTGTAACAAGCAATAATATTATATTCATGATGGCAGCTGGTTATTAGTTATTAGAGAATCTGCAGTCTACATACACAGTGTGGGTAAACACACACACACACACAGTAAAAATCCAGTATAAGGAAGACATTACAGTTACAAAACAAATCAAGAGAAGATGGTAAGGAAGAACCTGCCCATGAGAGCTCACAATATAGTAAAGAAGGATGGCAAACAGTTGTAAAGCTTCTACAATGTACTTACCACTGGTCACACAGTGCTACAACACACTCATCAGCAGAACGGGAGATCACCTGCTTCTCTGGCTCCATGTAAATCATAGCCTGACCCTGCAAGAAAGAATGGAAAGATTAAAAAAGAACTACTAGAGAAGTAGTGTCACAGAAACATAAATATGTGTATTCTAAAACATTACCACCAATGTCCCAGCTGATGAGACTGCAGATTCACAGCATAGGATGTGCAAAAAAAATAAACTTACGTTTTCAACCATGTTCTTCTGGATAGGTTTTTTGACATCCTGCACTTTCTGGCCTTCGTATCCAGCAACCAACATGATCTAAGGAAAGCAAGCACAACCCCAGTAACCATTAATTCACATGTTTATATACATGCATACAAGTATTACATCCTATAAGTATACATACGCCTTCATAGAATCCTTTCAGATAGACTCTCTCCTTGGCTTCAGTTAGCTTTTCCCGGTCATTTTGGCTTTGGATTTTCAGTTCGTCACAGACCTGAGGAGCAGACAGGTTTCCATAGCCAGGGATCTCAATGATGGGCACCTAAAGTAAGATGATAAATTAATATACAGCTTTAGCCAATATGTTGTAACCATTCAGGTCAACCTGCCACCACTTTTTTTATATAAAGGTTATGGTTATATTTCTTGCACAGCACCAAAATAAATAATCAAAAACGAAAACTGGAAATTGGTATGTATATCTATTACACAAAAAAAACATATAAACTAAATGCAATATATACTCACAGGCTCAAAAGGTAACACCATTTCATCCTTTATTCCATATTTCGCTCTAAGTGCCTACAAGAAGGGAAAGGAAAAATGTATATATGCATGTAAATGAGAATGAAGTATTCATTGCATTCAGCTGCAGCAAAATGTTAGCCTGGGCCCTAAAAAACATGGAGAAAAATGAAGGTGTATTGCCTCTAGCACCTATTCAGATCACAGTTGAAAATTAAATGTAATATCTGCTCAGACAATAAAGGCAACACCATCCACAGTCCTTTCCTTCAGTACGAAAGGAAACCCATAAATCCTTGTGTCAGTAAATAAGTGCACTCCATATCTGACAAGTTACCGTAGGAACATAAAGTGATTAGAAACTAACCTGCTTCTTCTTCAGGTCTCTTAAGGCTGCTATGTCATCTGGAGCATCAGAAGGGACACTGGTTACCACCCCAGTGCCTGAAAGATAAAACAAATCTCTTGTCAGATAATAGCAGCTTGAAATAATCAATCACTAAAATATTTACTCCAAGGTGGATTGAATAAAATGGAGGTGTATAATCCTTACCTTTGTCTTCTTTAATAGTAAGCATAGGGAGGGCATATATAACTCTGTAAGATGTCAGTGGAGCTGACAAAGCAGCACCCAGAAGGTCCTGCAAGAATGTAAACGGTATTAGAGGAAGCATCTACAATTGGTCCAGTTTGATTTGAACTAAAATTCAATTTCTGATAAGTCAGTGGATACAGGTTATACAGAAGAGATGCTGTAGAATGCCATCTACAAACTTAAGTATAGTTTCCAATTTGTGCCTACAGCACACAGGGAAAACACATGGACACACACTAAAAACAGACTCTCAGCAGAAAGTATAGTGAGAAGAAGACGGTGCTTAAATTAAATAGAGAGAACTCTGAAAACTATCACTGCAAAGTTGCTTATAGGGAATGTTAAAGAGGTACAAAGTAGTCAACAAAGTCACTTAGACAGAAATACATTATGGGAAGAGGAGATTGAAGCAAGAGAGGGTGGATGGAAGCGAACACTTAGGTCAAAGCATAGACTTTTGATTAAAAAAAAATGTTTTCTTATTGTATAAAAGAAGAAGAAAAGGTTCTATAATATAGTAGTGAAAATATGGATAGGAGTTTGTCCAGGAACAAAATAAACTTGACCACTCGGTGTATGCATGTGAGATTTCCATCCTTTTTGACTTTGGCACTAACCTCTCCCATGAGCTCTTTGACCACTGGAACAACCCCATTGTCTTTGGTGAAACCCTGATAAGACATGTTCCTTGCTGCTCTCTGAGTGCACACGAATACATCACTGGTGGAAGTCTCAAATGCAATGTAGGGCATATCAGGCCGTAGCCAACAGTTGGTTTGTCCAAACATGGTTTCTGGGCGCAGCGTAGCAGCTACTAGGAAAACGTTTCTTCCCTTCAAGCCACTGGAAAATGAAGCAGAAATATACACTATATACATACACAATATACACACCACAGAATACATTTACTCACAAGAGACAGCATAGTAGAATATAAAAATAATGTAAGAGGTTTATTTATTCTGTGCACAAGACAGCCCTTCAAGTGACACTAAACTCAGGAGTTAAATCTTAAAAATGCATTCAAGTAGCTTAACTATTAACAAAAATGTATCTTATTTGTTTATCACTGGGCTGTAGATTCTACAATCATCTCTAAATTCATGCCGACACAGGAAGGTGGCTACTTTTGTTCCCCACGGTCCTTGTGTGTGTTGTAAAGTAGCCACCACTCCAAACTTGCTCCTGTGGTGGACAATAATTGCAATACAATTTAGTAAACTAAACATGAGATTATAGTCCAGGGGTCTCAAACTCAATTTAGTCGGGGGCCACTGGACAAATTTTTTAGTCCCGTGGGGGCCCCTACTATATACGGTACCAGTGTTAATGTATGCACATATTACAAGCGGCAACTGTCACCCATTCAAATTAATGATCGGGTGACAGCTGCTGCATGTAAACCCCTGCACACCGCATAGCCCGCTGCTGGGCTATTGTGTTGGCTGGAGTCACTGTTCCTCCAACATTTTTAGGCCAGCTCCTTCGACAAAGGTAAATTGAAAATTGGCCCCCACAGCTCAAATTATACCTAAAATCCGAGCAAGTATTATAAACCTGTCATAATTCCTGACTGTTCATATACAGCTGGGAAGTTTTTTTGGTGCTCCCGCCAACCTTGTGCTACTGTTGTACTCTCCTGGACATAAAACAATCCAACATGTAGAGTGGGAACCTCTCATAATGGACACAATGGACAGGTATTAAGATGCAGGAGGTATTAAGATGCAGGAACTCAGACATGCAGATCTCACCCACAGTGTGACCAACAGAGACACTATCATGTGGATTACCTCTCCAGCAACTAGCAAACCTGGAAATAACTAGGTTTCATTCACACTTGCAATGACAAATATGCAGTTATAGGACATTTCTAAATGGGTAGAAATGTTTAATGATGTGTTAAGGTATCAAATTGTGCATTTACCTGCGTATGGAGAAAATATCATTGTGTATCTAGGGGCTGATTAGAAACTTTAAACAAAGTTAAATGCATTTAAATGCATGTAAACGTGGGTGCATTTAAACACAATAAAACTTAATATGGGAAGCATTTTTTTTTAATGCTTCCCAGATATTTTCTCCTGCATTGAAATAACCTAAATGCAGGAGTGCTAGTGTGAATGTAGTCCTAGTAGCAATGATTTTCCCATTCAGAAATCCCAGAAATCTTGTTGCTGGTCATTGCAATGCAAAAAAGACTCTTTGTTAACAAAGACAAAAACTTTTAATTTTTAAGCAAGGATGTGTTGCACAAATAAATACAGACAGCAGATGGGTTGTTTTGCATCATAAAGAAAGCCCAGTATCCTTGTGGATAATAGTGGATGCCCCAGAGTTGCTCGTTTGTTAGAACAGCTAACTGGCAGAGATATTAAAAGGTAGACACTAGGGATGCACCGATATATCGGCCGCCGAAACATATCGTCCGAAAATAGCACTTTTGGCATAATGCCGAAAGAGCCATGTTTTGGCCGATACATCGGCACATCCCAGGTTTCTTTCCTCCCCGTTGGACGCTGCTTTGTGCTCCAGCAGGGAGAAAAAAAAGTGACAGCCGGCCGAGCGCGGCAGGACAAGAGCGATGTGAGCGGCCGGCGTCTCTCCTACCACACCGCTCTGCCGCCTATCACAGTCCGGCAGAGCGGTGTGGGGGCAGAGACAGCGCTGTCACAGGAGGCTGGGCTTTCCTCTCTACACCGCTCGATCAGCCTCCTGTGACAGCGTGTCAGAGAGAAGAGCAATGTACACACACTCCTCGATCAGTGATCGCGGAGTGTGTGTACATAATTGAGGACATGGTATGTCCTCAAGTCCTATGTTATGAATGAATGGGATTGATCTACATCACCCCAATTCATTCATAATTGTGGTTATAGTAAACAATGTTCTCATGTTATCAATGAACAGGAACACTCATAGAGGATTCCTGTTCATTGATAACAGGGGACACAGAAAAAGAGATTGAGGACTCTGTGTTCTCAATCTCTTTTTCTATTTTAAAAGGGAAATATCAGGGGTCTGTTTAGACCCCTAATATTTCCCCAAAGCCCCTAAAAGTAAAAAATAAAAATATTTAATAAAAAA
>NW_017306804.1:774853-779330 GCF_000935625.1 Nanorana parkeri
AAATATTTAAAAAAATTGAAAAAATAAAAAAACATTTTCGGTATCGGTTTTCGGCCTGACATTTTTTTTATTTCGGTTTCGTTTCGGTTTTAAAATTTCCATTTCGGTGCACCTCTAGTAGACACTCCTCCCCCAAGTAGCAGCATATTGTGTTTCCTGTCCAAAAATGAAGAACCACTTTACATTCTTAGTTGTTAAGGGATTTTAATCAAAAGTAAAATGGACTGCAGTTTCTGATCCATTGTAAAAACTCCTCCAGCATGGGGAAATGTGTTCCTATAAAGCCAAAGGGATACCCCCACCTTAATGTGTTATATGCTGTCCTGGGATGCCAAGTCTGTACATACAATTATAAAAGTGTCCTGCAATATTATCCTAAAGTCACAATCTACCATACCTTTAAAAACCTAGCCCACTAACAGAAAATAATTTTAACCAGGACTTACCTCAGCTTTGCTGGAAAAGGATCAAGGACCTTCATTTTAATTAGTGTGTATTCTTGAGGGCCAACACCCTAAACAAAATATAAAACAGATAAATACTTGGAGTAATAAGTACCACAGTGTAAATGTTATATGTACAATCTGCAAAGATTTAGAGCATATATTTTGCTATGTCTATTGCACACAATGTCGTGCAAGGATCAATTAAAAAAAAAAAAAAAACCCTAAAACAACTTGCGTATCTTGATACATATTCAAACATCTTTATTGGTTATAACCACCTCCAGCAATGCATGCTAGCATATAGTAGCCTCATAGTTTGGCTTTACATAGCCATTCTGGCCTGAACACCGTTGGTTATAAAAGAGAGAAGGGTATAGATTTTAAGTTGTCTTAAAGTGTATTTCCAACTTTGCAGCCAAATTGGGATAACACCTATGTTACATTTGTTACATGTTCCTTTCGCATAAGCAAAATAAAATATTAAAAAAATGCTTCATGCAGTTGAAAATGCTTTTACTTGGTTTATGGTTTCTTGACTTAATGGTTAAAATTTCTACTTGGCTTCTCCTTCTTTGTAATGTTAGGAGGGGTTGTGAGGGGTGAGGGGCGTTGTACAGTATGTTAATGAGAGAAACACAATCCTCAGATTTCAGTCCCAAGTCTTTCTATAAGGAAAGATCACTGTGACTGAGGAAAAACCTGGATTTAGCCATGTTTGCCTGCTGCAACAAAACATCTAAAAAGACAAGAAATATTTTTTTTAAAATGATTTTTCGTTAAATAGGAACACAAACATATAGAGGGGTTTTCTCAAAGTTGACTACAAAAGTGGAAAAACATTTTAAGGCTTCAGTGGTGTCAAACTTACTGTATGTATAAATCGCCACCACAACCACAGAGAAGGCTAAAGATAGGACTGATGCAACTAGCTCTTTAGTGCTTCTTTATGAGCATAATTAGAGCTGTGAATTCAATAAATCAAGATAATTCAAATTAGAAAATGGTCTCCATTAAATGTGTGTATTGTGTCTCTACATCTATTCATGCTTTCTGTGGAGTGTAGCACTTGTCCTTAAAATTTAACTTCAAACTTTTTTTTTTAGGATGGGAAAATATTAAAACCTCAGTCAAGCTTTTGTCGTTTGCAATTCCACTCATTTCCTGTACTAAAGACAGTGGTCCCCAAGACAGAAAGTGAATGAAAAACTCTTCAATGGTAATGTAGAACAATGGAAATATAAGAGATTATAACCCTTTCACATTCTATCCAAGACTCAAAATAAAGTTTGGGCTGGAGTTACACTTTAATCATCATTAGAGTCTGAGCTCCAGCTTGACTTTGGGAAGTTGCAGTAAGGATTTTGGAGGCATGGTACTAAAGAACAAAAAACAGTTGATCTTTCCTTGAAGATACAGTGGAAGGAACTGCTTTTGTGACAATCAGTTCTAAAAATAGGCAGCCCAATTATGTTACTGGCTGTATTTCCAGATACCAAATTTTGCAACGCATTTAAAGGAGAACTATGAGATGAGTGATTTTCACTCACCATAAGAAAACTTATTGGTATAGGAAATTGTATATCAAGAGACATAGTGGTAAACATACTAAAAAAATAGATTAAGGGTTTTTTTTTTTTTTAGGTAGCCGAGAGTCAGGTTCAAGATTGAAGAAAAAAAATAAAGGGAATGGGATGTTGTCTAGTAGACTGGTATAGTGGGTATACTTAATGGAGGTAATAACTCTTAACTTATGCAATGTGTTCTGCTAGGTGTTTCCTGACTAAAGACCAGACCAGATTTGCTCCTGCCTTGGGCACAAAGTGGAAGATCCTGCCTTTTCTGTCATTCAGAAGTTCTGATTCAGGCACTTTAGTACAGCAAGTACACTTTAGCATAGGCCATACCACTCCTCCCCATGGACACTTTTTGGGACAAGGAGTTAGGATGGGTAAAAAGAATCCTTTTGAAAGTAAATGGGCTAAGTATAAGAAATTGCCAGTGCTAAAGTTGTTGGGATAAATGGAGGTATACAACCAAGTGCTGAAGAAGAATATATGGGAAATCATGTTGTATTTATAGAAAATGTTTTGTATGAGATTGCTTTAATAACAATTAATAAGTAATAAAAAAAAGTAGAGACCTCTCTAAAAATTATTCAAAGTAGGGATGCACCTATACCGATACTAGTATCGATATCGGTGCCGATCCGGCTGGGTACAGGAGGAAGGCTGCTCCTGGCTGGAGAGGCCCCGGGGTGACAGGCTGGACATGCCGAGGTGAGAGGGGACAGAGATCAACACTGCAGAGACATTCTGGATCTTATTATTATTATTATTATGGGGATTTGTATGTGACGGATTTCTTGTTAATCGGCCCGGCTAATCAGGAAGTCAGGTGGCAAGTCATTACACGCCACCTGGCTTCCTGAATGGGACTTCCAGTACTCGGTAATTGGTATCGGCGGGTACCGGGAAAAAAAGATCCACACTGCAGAGACATTCTGGATCTTATTATTATTATTATTATGGGGATTTGTATGTGACGGATTTCTTGTTAATCGGCCCGGCTAATCAGGAAGTCAGGTGGCAAGTCATTACACGCCACCTGGCTTCCTGAATGGGACTTCCAGTACTCGGTAATTGGTATCGGCGGGTACCGGGAAAAAAGTATCGGTTCTCGTACTCGGTACCAAAATATCGGTATCGGTGCATCCCTAATTCAAAGTCTTCCTTTAGGTGTTTTTTAACCAAAAACTGCACTGCATATTAGCATTTAGCAACAACAATTTAGTACAAAATAAAGACTTAAAAAATCAATTTAAAAATTAACCTCTCCAGTCTGTCTATCGTGATCCATGCATGGCTGACCATCTCTTGGTGAATAGATGGTGTACCTGAGGAAGAGAAAAGTATCTATTATAAAGAGAACAATTACACAGTCAAATGACCGCTACATAATCTTACTGTTAAAAAAAAAGAATGCTAATTAATTTGCTCTGTGAATAGATGCTATATAGAACATGATATAAAAATGTTAGCTATCAAATTGGGTTATTGGGCAGGTGTGCTAAAAAATAATTAAATTGCTGCACTACACCTATCCCTGTAACTTTATAACAACTAAACCCAAACTTCTATTTAAAGGAAAAGCTGCTAGAGCCATATCAGCGAAAACGCCATGAAACATATACGCCAAAACTGACTCCTATCCTTGTCTAGGCCACATATTACTGTATATTCCCTCAAAATAAACAGTCAACAAACAGAGACATGCAAATGACCAACAGAATTTAGAAGAATCAAGCACAAATACAACTAAAAGCAGAGAAAGCCTTCAAAGATGACTGGTGCAGCTGTTGATTGACCGTAGGAGATGCTTGATTGGTTCTCCTGGTTTAAGGTAGGCAGAGGCACCAGCTTTAGCCTTTTGATTAAACATCAATAGGCGTGAAATGCTTCTAGACATTCTCTGCTACCCATTGTATTTATGCCTGATTCCAACAAAATGAACCACCAAACCCAGCTGGAATTAGACCAAACATATACTCTTATAACTCTTATGACTCTTATAACTCTTAAGAGTTATATAACATATAACTCTTTACCTATAATTAGGGATGAGCTTTAGGTTCATCCCAGCCTGTTTTCAGTTCAACAAACAGGTGAATAAACTGGCCATGTCTGACTAGCTCACACAACTGCCTGAACCTCCGGCTGATGTAGCTTGAAGTCTGTCATTCAGCTAATGCATCACATCTGTCTCTAAATGACAGACCCCCCTGCCTTTCGTTTGAAATTGTAAACAAAAATTTTTTACTGGCTACTGGCGGGTTCTGCAGGATCATATTTGGTCAAAGATGTCATCCAGGTTACCTGGCATGTAAACACAGTGCTGGGGAACATTATTGATGGACAAATATGATTCAAAACTAGAAATCCCATTAGTACGGTATTTAAAGAAGAACTCCGGGGAAATGTATTAACCCTTGCAGTGGAGCTGCCCCCAAGGTTAACTCGTGGACTTTTGTGTCC
>NW_017306804.1:781339-783003 GCF_000935625.1 Nanorana parkeri
GCTCCTGGCTGGAGAGGCCCCGGGGTGACAGGCTGGACATGCCGAGGTGAGAGGGGACAGAGATCCACACTGCAGAGACATTCTGGATCTTATTATTATTATTATTATGGGGATTTGTATGTGACGGATTTCTTGTTAATCGGCCCGGCTAATCAGGAAGTCAGGTGGCAAGTCATTACACGCCACCTGGCTTCCTGAATGGGACTTCCAGTACTCGGTAATTGGTATCGGAGGGTACCGGGAAAAAAGTATCGGTTCTCGTACTCGGTACCAAAATATCGGTATCGGTGCATCCCTAATTCAAAGTCTTCCTTTAGGTGTTTTTTAACCAAAAACTGCACTGCATATTAGCATTTAGCAACAACAATTTAGTACAAAATAAAGACTTAAAAAATCAATTTAAAAATTAACCTCTCCAGTCTGTCTATCGTGATCCATGCATGGCTGACCATCTCTTGGTGAATAGATGGTGTACCTGAGGAAGAGAAAAGTATCTATTATAAAGAGAACAATTACACAGTCAAATGACCGCTACATAATCTTACTGTTAAAAAAAAAGAATGCTAATTAATTTGCTCTGTGAATAGATGCTATATAGAACATGATATAAAAATGTTAGCTATCAAATTGGGTTATTGGGCAGGTGTGCTAAAAAATAATTAAATTGCTGCACTACACCTATCCCTGTAACTTTATAACAACTAAACCCAAACTTCTATTTAAAGGAAAAGCTGCTAGAGCCATATCAGCGAAAACGCCATGAAACATATACGCCAAAACTGACTCCTATCCTTGTCTAGGCCACATATTACTGTATATTCCCTCAAAATAAACAGTCAACAAACAGAGACATGCAAATGACCAACAGAATTTAGAAGAATCAAGCACAAATACAACTAAAAGCAGAGAAAGCCTTCAAAGATGACTGGTGCAGCTGTTGATTGACCGTAGGAGATGCTTGATTGGTTCTCCTGGTTTAAGGTAGGCAGAGGCACCAGCTTTAGCCTTTTGATTAAACATCAATAGGCGTGAAATGCTTCTAGACATTCTCTGCTACCCATTGTATTTATGCCTGATTCCAACAAAATGAACCACCAAACCCAGCTGGAATTAGACCAAACATATACTCTTATAACTCTTATGACTCTTATAACTCTTAAGAGTTATATAACATATAACTCTTTACCTATAATTAGGGATGAGCTTTAGGTTCATCCCAGCCTGTTTTCAGTTCAACAAACAGGTGAATAAACTGGCCATGTCTGACTAGCTCACACAACTGCCTGAACCTCCGGCTGATGTAGCTTGAAGTCTGTCATTCAGCTAATGCATCACATCTGTCTCTAAATGACAGACCCCCCTGCCTTTCGTTTGAAATTGTAAACAAAAATTTTTTACTGGCTACTGGCGGGTTCTGCAGGATCATATTTGGTCAAAGATGTCATCCAGGTTACCTGGCATGTAAACACAGTGCTGGGGAACATTATTGATGGACAAATATGATTCAAAACTAGAAATCCCATTAGTACGGTATTTAAAGAAGAACTCCGGGGAAATGTATTAACCCTTGCAGTGGAGCTGCCCCCAAGGTTAACTCGTGGACTTTTGTGTCCAGATGCTAAAAAAAAAAAAAAAAAGGAGATTTCCTCTCCCGATTATTTGAG
>NW_017306804.1:783148-826069 GCF_000935625.1 Nanorana parkeri
CCGATTATTTGAGCCAGCTTGTTCTTAGACCGGTCCCTAGAGCCTCTTCCCCCCTCCTCTGCAGCGGTCTAAGAATCCTTGTGTCATCACTTTCTATACAAGTGTATAGACATGCGGATGCTGAGGAACATTCCATCTATTCAGCAGAGGAGACACACTTCAATGATCAAACAAGCAAGGAGTCGGCTTGGCAGTTTGGGTGAGTATAGCTTTTTTGAGCACCTAGACAAAATAAGCAGTTCACCCTTGCAGTAGGGAGAGGGGTAGCACCACTGCAAGGGTTAATAAATATTTTTTTTTCTTGTTTAACCTCTTGCCGTCCGCCCGTAGTAAAAAAACGGACGGACGGCACTGCAGCATCTGCGGGTTGCCGTCTCCAGACGGCAATTTTTATTTTGCATTGGCAAAAATGACATTGTCCACCTACTTGTTTTAGAACCTACAGAGGTCAATAGTGTTTGAAGCTATGTCTGGTTTTAGCAGATTTTCTTTCCTGTGAACCCAACCTTGCCCGGGTTTCTCATCCCTGCCTATAATGCATTTAAGTGGCAAAAATAATCTGCAGGCTTCTATGTATCTCCACAAATTCTGTGCTTAAGACTTATAACCCTTCACAGGAGGAAAACTTTCTTTATACAGTAAGAATAAGAAAGTAAGCTAAACAAATGAAACATTTTAGTATCAATCCTACTGCAGGTATGACTGATCTCACGTGCATTGTTGAGCTAATGAATGAAGTTAGAAAAAACATACCTCTTTCCAAATTTGATTTTATTCCTTTCCCTTAGGGTTACAAACTGCCATCTTACAAAG
The DNA here is from genome assembly GCF_000935625.1 of Nanorana parkeri. Taxonomy (NCBI): domain Eukaryota; kingdom Metazoa; phylum Chordata; class Amphibia; order Anura; family Dicroglossidae; genus Nanorana; species Nanorana parkeri. Next base: position 783,962 of record NW_017306804.1, read on the forward strand.
GAGTCATAATAAGGGTTTACATCGGTGGTGATAAATGAACGACGCCAATCCACCTAAAAAAATGACAAGTCATATCTCAGATGCAATTGCTGCTCTCAAGAAACTAAAACCACAGGCGATTATTATCATGCTGTTAATAAAATATAGGTTTATAATCTGTCAAGCAATATAAACATTCATTTATATACAAGTTTAAGCTGAGGTAAAGATTTAACAGATTACAGTCAGCTTATTACTGTATAATTTAAGCATATTAAACCAATTAAGCAAGCTTACTTTTGCACATGAAAAACAGTAGGATAATATATTTATGAATGATATCAACAGCAGTATATTAATTTACTCCTGTGAGGTAGAAATGTGTGTGGTCACAGGGGTGAATTAATTTTCCTTTTAGATTACTTAAAAGGGGTGAATGGCAGTCAGAAGCGCATAAATGATCCAACCACAATCAAGCATCAACATTGCCAGGTGGATCCACAAACAAGAATATTCTGATGGACTGAATGTTCTTGTGAGCGGAGAGGGGAGAAGAACCACAACAGGCACATGATGCTGGCTTGGGAGGGGGACAACACCAAATTGGAAGAGGCTTCCTAATCTGCCCAGTCAATATCTCTCCCTATGACGACTGACCAGTCATCTTATGTTTTACCCTTACATGGATATAGGAATTCTTACCTTTATCCCCATACTTTTCAGATCTTTTATTGCTTGAGGAGGGAAATAGTCGAGCCAATGTTCAGCTTCAGAAAACTTTACAATCTCTTCATCTGTGAGTCCTAAGGATTTCATAATTCCCCACTGATATTTTGCTCCTCCAGACTTTGCAGCTGCCTTACTCTGTCAAACATTAACATAAAAACATTACAAAAAAATAAATTTAAAAGCTGATTTTCAAGAAAAAAAAAATTATATATATATATATATTGCAATATAAATGGGTAAGCCGTATTAGTCCAGTAGACAAGATGTCAAAAAAGACAAAAACGCAGTATTGCAGTGTGCAATGATACCTTTCTTATTGGACTAACAAAATATATACAAGACAAGCTTTCGAGAGTGAACTAGATGAACCTGAGAGTGATGTCCTGTAGTATTACAAGCAGAATTGTCAAAAGCAGAAAAGGTTCTAGGTCTCAAATTACCTAACCCTATTAGGAAAACCATCAAGGAATGTCTTACCCAGAGTGACTGCCATAGCAGACATTCCTCTCACCAAGGCGAGGACTATGAGAAAAAAACCGTGAGGATAATGTAGGTTAGAAGAACCTCCAAGGGGGTGCAACAAATCCTGAACCCACCTAGAAAACCAAGGTTCAATCTCACAAAGTCAGCATAACAAAATAGAATAAGGTACATGGTAATTTTCCCATACAAGGGTAGGCAGGGGCTGGAAGGTGGAATTTCTCACTACAAGACAATAAGAAGGAGTGCAAGCTAATAGAGCTGAAGATCAAAAAACACACACACACACATCAATGAGGAGGAGGCACCCCAGAGGCAAAGCCCTAAAGGGAAAAACTTGCTGAAAAATCCTGCTAAACCTGGGGCCTCATAGAGCCACTGGGATAAAGATGCTCCTGAACCCCCAGTTTCAACAATGCAAACAACTGTGGTCTGTGTAGAAAGGAGACAATTTGCTTGAGTTAAACTAAAACAAGAGAGATCAGCAGAAAGGCTTACCTTTCAATTCTATGGAGCAAACAAGGAGGTAAGACATGGACCCGGATGTGCAGATATTTTGGAGTCATTGGAATATTTCCTGCTACTGCATCACAAAACTAGTCTGAACAGCATGCAGTCCACCCTGGAAATCATAGAGCCTCCCTCTGACATCCACCACCTGTAAGGCAGGTTCAAAAAACACACCTAGGTGGATATGCTGTTCACTCACATCCAGTTGAAAAAACTGGCCTTCCAAAGAATGCATTTAAAAAGAGCAGACCAGTCAGGGCTGGAATACAAGGTTGCACTCAAGTCAATATCACAACTACCTGTTAGTGAAAGACCTCTTCTTCCACGGTGAAAGTAGAGGCATGCCAGCACCATGACATTGTCTAATGGTATCTGTATTAATTGGCCTGTTCAGGGAATGATCCTGATGACACTGATGACAGAACCTTCCAGAAGTTTGATCAAATCAGGCAAGGAACTGCCTGGGGGAAGATAATTTTATCTGTCTAGAAACTTGACACACAACAGCAGGGGAAGAGACTGAAGTAGTTTGAGAAGAGATGAGTAATGGGGCTTTCTTGAAGAGAATGAACCAATGACAAACGAATCTCCTGCAAGAGCTAATGTAAGGGTAACTCCCTATCAAGGTAATGGGATATGCTACTTGCAAGCATGAAAGGTTTCCAGCGCCACTTTCTGTGGATACAGGATCCAGCTAAGGGTTGTAGAAGTTTGGACCATCAAAATTATGTTGCCAACTAGGGCCCATAGCGGCTGTGCTCTCCACAGGAGACTGTCTGAGTGATCCACAATGTGGGGGCTATGAGAAGGGACTAAAGCAAACACTGAGGCCAGGACAGAAAACACAAGGTGCAGGGGGAGACAAGAGCTTAAGAGCCCCGTAAGGACAGTTATCAGTCAGTGCACGTCCTAAAGATCTCTGGAAAGAGACAAGGATGGCATATCTGCTGGATAACATGCAAAACAGTTACTGTCCCGTGAGAGAGACTTAAGGATGAGGGGGAAACATTTCCTAAGTCAAAGCTGGTACAAAAGTTAGAACAAGGATCTACAGTGCCAGGTGACCCAAAGGGGACGGGTTAGGCCTGCTACTCTTTGCAGTTGCACCAATTAGAAGGTGAGAGCTGAAAAAAAACACTGTTGGCAAGGGCTCAGTCTGTAATCCTTGTGCACTCTTCATGTTAATGAATGTTTTCTTGAGGGTTTAGCGGGCTTCTTACTCCCGATCTTGCGGGTGGCCGTAGAACCAGGTCTGGAGGGCTAGGTGTGTATACCCCAGAAGCAGGGTAATGAAAGTAAAGGGACTTAGCGAACCTTTCTCTAGGCTTCTTAAACTGAGGATGTGGACATCCTCTAGGGCAAGGGTGCCCATTATGTAGATCGTGATCTACCAGTAGCTCTCAAAGCTGATGCTGATAGATCACGAAGGGTGTGAATGGTGGCCCCCTTATTCCATTTTGGTATATTTATTTAGCTGTGCACACATGATTACCTATTAGCCTGAGTCTGCTGAGCCAAGCTCCCTGACACCTTTCTGGTGGATACTGGTGGTTGAAGTGCTATTACATCAAAGAATATTAGTTTACACAGCCTGTTGCACTGCACTGTTTGCAAAACACAGCAAGATGAGCCAGGGGAGAGAGCGGGGAGAGACGGACAGGAGAGAGAGAGAGGAGAGACGGCCAGGGGAGAGAGAGCAAAGAGAGACAGCCAGGAAAGACAGAGCAAGGAGAGACAGCAAGGGGAGAGAACAAGGAGAGACTGCCAGGGGAGAGAACAATGAGAGACTGCCAGGGGAGAGAACAATGAGAGACTGCAAGGGGAGAGAACAATGAGAGACTGCCAGGAAAGAGAACAAGGAGAGACTGCCAGGAAAGAGAGAGAGGACAGACCTGGGAGAGAGCAAGGAGAGACAGCCAAGAGAGCGAAGAGAGAGAGCAAGGAGAGACAGCCAGGAGAGAGAGCGAGGAAAGACAGCTAGGAGAGAGAGAGAGGAGAGACAGCCAAGGGGATGAACAAGGAGAGACAGCCAGGAGAGAGAGCAAGGAGAGACAGCCAGGAGAGAGAGCAAGGAGAGACAGCCAGGAGAGCAAGGAGAGACAGCCAGGAGAGCAAGGAGAGACAGCCAGGAGAGCAAGGAGAGAGGTTTTTTTTTTCATTGGTAGATCTCATGTAGCTTGTCATTTGAAAAGTAGATCTTAACACGAAAATTGTGGGCACCCCTGCTCTAGGGTGTGTCTTGGACCGATAAGGATGCTTGGAATCTCCAAAGAAGAATACTTTGAAGAAAAATAGAAATGGAAAAGTCTTTGCAACTTAGGGAATACAGAAGGCCGTGATTCCACAAAAATAGTATTTTTAGGGAGAGACTGATATGACCCAGAATCACGGATTATCAACTGATGGCCCAGCTGCCTCTATAGCTGCGAACAGATCAGCAATAGACTCTGCAGGGGAAGGCACAGAGCATGCTCTGTAGTCAGAACTAGTGATGGGCTCGGGCGTGTTCGCAGCTCCACGTGCCCGCCAGGAAGCTGACAGCGCCAATCACAGGCACTGAGACATTATCCCGGTCCGATGATGTCTCAGTGCCTGTGATTGGTGCTGCGGCGATATCAGCTTCCTGTCTGGCTCGGCACGTGGAGCTGCGAACACGCCCGAGCCCATCACTAGTCAGAACCAGTGAGCAACTGAATATGGCCGCAAAGTCTGGTGTGACTGCAGTCGATGGCAAATATGATGAAGTAGCACATGGTGCTGATCAACCTACTCAGACAGTAATTCTTCAGAGACATGGCAAGCGTTGAGGCAATGCCAACAGCTCTGGACCTAGAAAGTACTCTGCGGCTAACTCACAATGCCCAGTCCAGTGGGGGCTAGGTATGGCCCTCCACAGGCCAAGCTGAAGATAGGCTGCTCTGGATAGCTGCAATCATAGAGACCAGCTCTAGCAGCGCTGTAGATAAGTATCTTGAATGAAGAAGAAAAAAAAAATGCTAGCAAAACATAATTACACTTTTCCCAGCAGAGTTGAAAAAAAATAGGATTTTGTACTCACCGTAAAATCCTTTTCTCTCCGTTCATTGAAGGACACAGGCAACAGATCGTAGATCCTGAATGGTAGGGTAATATCGCCACCTGCAGGAGAGCATGCTGACTGTAGAAGGGGGTTATCCTGGAGTGGTCTACAATTATTTTGTTTGCCAGTGTCCAATCCTCCTGTAGGTGACAGTATAACCAGAGAGTAATGACTTCCTGTGTCCTTCAACGGACAAGAGAGAAGAGTGCTGCCATTCAATATCTTTAGCAGAAGATTTGATTAACTTTTAGGTAATTAATAATTCTAGTTAAACACAAATTAACTGATTGCATTGTTTTTTTCACAACTGAATTCAAAATGATGCAGACCTTTACAGCACAATATTTAAAGAGTCTTTTCACACAGAAAAAAAAAAAAAGAGGCATAATTTGGAAAGCACTTACGAATTGGTTATGAGTAGTGATGCACCGATACCAGTTTTTCGGTATTGAGTACCGATATTTATCTTTGATATTCGCGTACACAGAGTATCGATACTGGTACTTCCCTAGCATGGAGCCGGCTTACTGGGCAATCAGGAAGACGGGTGGCGTGTCATTACTACCTGCCTGGTTTCTTGTTTGCTCGGGAAGCCGCCTCCATGCTGTTTGGCCGGATCGATGCTGATTAGCAGGGAAGCCAGCTTCCCAGCCAATCAGCATCAAGTCGGCCAAACAGCATGGGGCAAACTTTCAGGCCAATCAGGAAGCTGGGCGGCAAGCCATTACATGCAGCATGGCTTCCTGATTGGCCCGGGAAGCCAGCTCCATGTTCCCTCGGGGCACTGGCGGTCAGAGTGAATCTCCCTCTCACCAAAATTTCCGGTATCGGGTGTAAGTATGGGAGCATTTGGGTGAATAAGAGTATGAGCCCAAATACTCGGTATCGGTACTGATACCGATACTAGTATCGGTACCGGTGCATCCCTTGTTATGACGTATTAAAAATCAAGGAGAAAAATGAAGGCTTCCTACTATGATCTTAGGCTGCAAGTGGACTTTGCTTCACTGGATGGCTAGCTGAACTCTTATAATACCGAACACTATTGTTGGGACACTCCGGGCTGGATTAACAGCACCATGGTCCTGGTGCTGTCGGTTGGTTGGACGCGAGACCCCAGCGAGCAGCTGCCTATTATGCCTATTTAGAAAGCAGACGGTGCCTCTGCCTGATCGTGTTCAGCCGGCCAGCTCAGGCATTGTGAGGCGATCCAGGCCTATTTTCAGTGGCGGGCCTGGAGCAGGAGCTCCAATAGCCACAATGTTAATCCAGCCCGGGGGACACTGCATGGGTATAAGAATTTGTTTCCTGAAACCAGCCTTCTTTTAAGAACCCATGACACATTCTGGTCAGTCTGTTAGAACAGGCATGGAGCTCCCCACATACCTTTTTTCCCTTAGATTTGTCTTTAATAACCAGTTCATCCTCTTTCTTTGCTGGTGTCTCTTCATCCTCCTCCTCTTCTTCAGGAAACTGAGGTGGGCAGCCATATAGCTCCATTTCCCTTTTCAGTTTATCTGCACATGCCTGAGAAGATTAATTTAGTAGATGTTGGTAAAACGGTGTACACATTTGACCAACGATAAACCTGCATGGAAACTGTTCAGAACTTACTTTGATAGGCATGCCAGTGCAATGCAGACCAAATGGGAAAAGGCAAACCTTGCCCTTCAGTCTCTGAAAGCCTACAGAAAACTAAACAGAAATGAATTAATTTTCAAGGCAAGTTACATTTGCAAGACTGTAGATATACAGCAGAATTAAAATTTAAACATTAGTGAAGCATTCTCAAATCGTAAAAATGATCGTAAAGTTCCAAGAAAGATATACTGCATGAGAAAGATGTACATATGACATACTGCTGAAAATGCTGCATATACAGTATAGATCATTGTTTTCATCACATAAATGTGACAGCAGCACCCACTGAAGATTATTTTTCATTAAATTATCATTAAATTATCGACCCCATGTGACGGTCTGTGTGGGTATCCGTACTCATACGCTGACAGGTCCTGTCTGCCTCCGAGCCAGGACACCCGCACCCATACGGACCTGCACTTGGGGTGAACGTACGGTGGTGTACTGCCATAGTGAAGGACGGGGGCTGCGTACTAATCACACGCAACAACTGTCCTTCCCAGGAGCTGCCCGATACAGCTGTGCACGCAGCACAGAGCTGTACGTGCCGGCCTTTTCTCCTGTGAATAAGGTCTTATTGGAATGGAATCTGTTTGTCAGTTATCTCACTGTAACTTCATGTACATTTTGTTTTTATCCTCTAGAATACAATGCAATTCTAGCAGTCTACAATGAGCTGTTGTACACTTAACTGACCAAAAATACTAGAGTATTGATAAAAATTTAGCAGAGGGTTGATGGTTTTAGTGACCAAATATTGTTGATGTTTTATACAAAGGAAGAACCACCTGTTGAGCACTGCTTTAGTAGATATGGCTATCCAGCTCAAGCACCTTTATTGGGCGTTGGAGGGTTTTTATTATATAAACATATAGTCAAATATGACAAGGATCACAGGCTTGTATGTATGTATAAACGTTTGCATGGATCATAGGCTTGTATCTATGGATTAGAGGCATGTATGCACAGTATGTATGTACGTATGTATGTATGGATCATAGGCTTGTATCTATCTATGTATGTATGTATGTAAAGATCATAGGCTTGTATCTATGTATGAATGGATTATAAGCTTGTATCCATATATCTATGGGTCATAGGCTTGTATCTGTGTATGTATGAATGGATGGATCACGGGCTTGTATATATGTATGGATGGATCATAGGCTTGTATCTTTGTATATGTTCCATTAGGATTGGTGCAATTACTACACTTTCATCACCTTTTAAAGAAGAACTTTTATTAACCCTTGCAGTGGGGCACTGCAAGGGTTAACTGCTCATTTTATTCTAACTGCTCATTTTTTTCTAGGTTCTAAAAAAATGTAGAATATAGAATGTGATGATTTACAGGACCTTAGACTGCTGTAGAGGAGGGAGAGAGAAGCTGGAAGGACTGGTAAAAGCACAATCCAGCTCTGTGGATCAGATGTGTGTAACTTTTTTCTTTCAGAACCTAGGCAAAAATGAGAAGTTCATTCTTGCAGTGCAGGGGTAGCCCCACTGCAAGGGTTAATAAAAGTTTAAACCAAAGTTATTTTTTTAACTCCCAGAGTAGATGAAGAAACTTTTCCAAAGGGTGATGTCTGCCAATTACAAAAGAACTGCATCAACTATACAGATAGAACTGCAAATGGCCAACTTCTTTATTTACCTCACACTTAGAAAGGGAGAATGTGTGACCAAGGTGAAGACGTCCATTCATGTATGGGTAAGGGAAAGTCACAAGGTACTTGGTTTTCCTGAAATGGAAATGAAAGTTACTGCATTTTCATCCCAAAAATATAGATTTCACAGTTATATTGTGCAGCACTACACAAATAGATTACAAAATGTAATGTTTGTGTGGCCCAAAGCTTGGCAGAAATGCAGACACTGTTCTAATTACAGCCAATACAGAACAGGTAACTTCACGTGAGTCTTCTTCTGCATCAGATGTCAGAAAATTTCCTCTGTAGAGGAAGCCCAGTGAAAACTTTTTAGTGTAACATTTGCCTTTTTTAGTTTAAGAACTTTTTTAGTTTGTCAATTTTGTATTGCTAAAGCTGGCCATACACATCTAGTATTTTTTTCCACACTCAGCCCTGAGAAAGAGAAATGAGAGATAACCGCTCGAATCTCCCATCCATGCTAAACAGTGTGGCTAGGGGAATCTTGCCTGCTGGCTATCGTGTTCAAGTAGTCACGATAGCGTGTTTGCTTGAATACCAGAATGGTGACTGAAGCCCATTGGCTGCAGTTGCTGTCTGGCAGACAATTTTCCACCTGGCTCATTCAATTTGTCGCTCTAGGTCAGGCCGACAGGGCCATCCACAGCTCGAATTTTGGCTCATACAAAGAAATTGGCTGAAATTCAAAGCATGCAAGGCCATCTTTAGAGAGATTTTGTCACTTCCTGTCCACAGTATGTTTGTCATAAAAACAGGAAGTTAGGAGAGATTATCAAAAGGAGACACAGCAGTAAAAACCTGACTGAGGTTCCTCAATTGATCTAAAACAAAGAAAAATGTTTTGTATAGAGCTACACTTTATGGTTGTTCCTGCCGTTTATAAATAAGCTTTTTATACAATGTCATTTTATACAGTAGTAAACCATTAAAACACTCAGTAGATTTCATAATACAGAACGAAACACACATTTCAATACAGATAACAAGGTGAAGTCAATAAAGAGTGCTCTATTTAATAAGCTGGGCATGCTAATTCAACAGTAAAGACCAACCCGCTCGGATTCTGATAATCCGATACATTGACCTCGAACACTTTTTGGCTTTCCCATTTTAATTGGATTTCCTTTTCGATCTTCTTTAGGAAGTCAACTTTCGCAGTTCCCCTTCTTTCCTTTATGAAAACATAAAACATGTATTAGGTTTATAGTATCAGTTTAAAGGTCTCCTCTTAAATTTTGGCTTTGCTGTTGCTCATGAATAAGTAAACAGGGTAATTAGCATTTTTCTGTTGTTGCATGACCACTGATCATGGTCAGCACTGCTATATTAAAGCTCTGGGCCCTCGGCTGGAATACCACAAGGGACACCATCATAAAGTTGGAATATGTCTGCAGAACTTTATGAAAAACGTGAAACAGTGGTGTTGATATACTAAAGCAGTAGAGCATGTTTACACCGAGTAAGGAATTTTTCACTTAACTTAATAAAATGAGAAAATTCAGTTAGTAAAGAATACTTCATCATGCGCAACATAAAATGTAAAAAAAAAAAAAAACAGGACTTTTGTTAACACATGGTTGGAAGGCTGAAGTTAGCAAAGGTTCACCTCATTCACTAAACTAAGTGAGAACTGACTTTGCAAAGTGAACATGTTCTATTAATTTAGCAAATCAACTCCATTGCTTGACATAAGGTGGCACAGATTCATCCTTTAAATGGCTTACACATAACTGAAACAATTTATATTGTAGGGAACACATCACACAAGCGATTTGATAAGTGATTCTTGGCATCTACATAATTTCTATTAGTATTGCTTTTGTTATGAAGCACAGATAATATAAATCTGTAGCCAAGTCTCTCAGCAACTGACATTTTGCAGAATTTGAAGCCATCGACAAAATGGTCGGGCTACTCATATTATCTAATGCAGCTGCCAATGCCCAGGGCACACCAGCAATTAAAGTGTACTGTATCCAATCACAAAAAGATAACTCAGTAGCCTGATATAAATTGCCACTGAAAAGAAATCAGATTTGTAGCTTCTACAAAGTTGCTTGCCTGGCTCTTTCATTGTCCTGGCCCAGGTTAGAAAGTAAAAATCTACAATTGGCTGTCTTCTCTTTTGATCCATTTTTTATTATTATTTAACCTAAATGTGCCAAATCGGCATTAGACATTGTCCGAGCATGTGTGCTTCCTAAGAGCGTTCTCCCTGTCTTCTGGTATTTACAAGTGACTGGTAAATAGAGACGTGTAGAGTGGCACAAGGCATTCATACATATCAGAAAAGACAGACTGCTTTGGCAATTACATTTAAAATGCATGTGCACATATGTTACATGTGCTTTTATGCGCTTCTCATGAGCAGCGTATGTGTCTTACTCCCCTTTCATGTCATTTTCATACCCCTTTAAGATATAGAGTAAGCAAAAATAGCACACAGCATTATAAAACTCAAATATTTTCTAAAAGATCCTACTTACAGCAATGTAGATGTAGGGTTTTCCACTCAACTGACCACTTAGGACCCATTCACACTAGCCTGTTTGCTAAAATGATGTGTTTTAGTGACTGGGCTAGTTTGTTGTGGCAGCTCCGGAAATTTGTGTATTTTTATTTTACTTTATGTGGTGTGTACAATGCATACACTATATTCCGGTCCCTGCACAGCAGTGTGGTGTGCTGTACTGTGTGGAGACCTGCAGTGCCATCCAGTGCACTGCAAACAAATTCAGCATGTTTGCATTTTACCGCAATGCACCATCCACACATTGAGGTGTAAACAAGGCACATAGAAAGGGCACAATTGTATTCGGTGTGTCCTAGTGGTGACCTGTGTTAATCCAGTATGGAAAAACGCAGGTCGCCACTATATGTGTGAAGGGGCCCTCAATCCCTGGTTGTCAGCATGGTCACCAGAACTAGCACTCCCACTGGGAGATTCCCCATCTATTCATGTTCTGATTGTGACAATAAGGGGGTCAGAGTCTTAATAATTCTCTTGTGCCCCAGTCAGAGCACATGTAGGTCTTCATTTAGATTTTGACAGGTCTCTTCACATTCCATAGAAGAGATGCTAGATGGCTGTGATGTTTTGTTGCCCAGTCCGAGTGAAATTCCAAAATATCTTGCTAAGCCTTTTATGGCTGTTGTTAATTAAAGTCATGGCACCAAGCATTCATATATTGGGAATGGACAAGTTAAAATAACCAAGCAGGTCTGCTAGGTGGTGACCCCCACATTCTCTCTAAAGTCATAAAACCTGAGGTTGAAAATCAAGTTACATTTTATTAATTTGGAATTGGGCGGGGATAGGTAAACTAAAGGTTCATCCTCCGCCTGCTTTCCCACCCCAGCCCCGCCTTGGGGCCAGCTCCGGGACACCCTCCAAAAGGGGCTTATAAAATATTCTGTGTTGGCAACTAGAGGGGCTCTTCGTTTTTAAAAACATTGAGGAACTAGAAGACTTAACATCGCAGAAGAGTTGCCCTTTAATCTTTGGACATTATCTGCTGGAAGTCTGTTGTATATATATGTTGTCTCTTTTTAATAATATCTTTTTCTGTATATTTTCTGCACCGTTTCTTTTATTAAAGGACGATCTTAAAAATAGTTAAGTTTATCTCTACGCTCTAAATACGAACTTAAAGTATCCTTGCCTCTTTGAAGAGTGCTGCTGTATAGTGAACGTTTGAAGTGGTGGCAGTGAACGTTTGTGGGTAAAGGGTTAACTGCGGACTTAACCAACCCTGGTGACGATCGCTCTCAGTCTGCTGGCCTGGGATTGTGTCCTGTGAGCTGGGAAAACTCTGCGCAGGGTGAGGCTGAGAGTGGTATCGCCACGTCCTTGTGACGCTCACGCTCGGTTCAGACTTGTGTATGGTCACGTGGGATTGACGTACATCGGGTCTGGGCCGGGCGTACGTCACACTGATGACAACCCAAAATTTGGGATTTTATTTTACTTTTGGTAATAATGGTCACCAGGACAAATAGAAAGGAGGAATCTCTCTAATAAGGAGGCAGTGAGCAATAAAAACATGACAGGTGTTCTAATCCCTCTCCACTTTATCCAAAACTAAAGAAAAACATGTTTGGCTTCAGTAGTATTTCAAAGTGATATTAAACCTTTGATTTTTATGATTAGGAGGCCCACGCTTACATAAATTCACTGTTCTTCCTTAAAGTTTTTTTTATTTCTAGGTCCTCTAGCTAGTGTCCAAAGTGCTAGCTCCCTTGCCTGTTTGCAGGTGTCTCCTTCAGCTAAGCGGCTGCTGAGGAGACACCTGTGCATGCATATTGTCGGCTGTAACCAGCACCTAGCTGTTTGTGTCCACATAGCGCATGGCAAGCCACACCCTCGCTCCCTTCACGGCTCTACTCCTAAAAGCTTGACTGATGGAGTCCATCGCTCCTCTGCCCCGTTCCCCACAACTAGGAAGTTTGGGGTAAGGCGCAGATCTTCCTTGACCCAATGGAGGTGTCAAGCGACCACAGGTAAGTGTGGAGGGGACAAGGGAACATAGCAATATACTGGGCATTTTTTACATTAATGCAGAGAATGTATTAAGGTAAAAAAAGCTTAGCTTTTAGCAGTGTTTTAAGCATTTGTGTAGATGGCCATTTAAGATACCACCAGGACCCCACCGCACTGATGCTTTCTAAGCCAAGCCAAGATATCAAACATTGCAGAACTTCTGTTTGTTAGTTTCAGGGCCCATTCACACTAGCCCATCTGCTAAAACAAATTGGCTGGTGCATAGTGAAAGCTGTCACGGTTTACATTTTTTATTTTTTTAAACTTTATTAGTAGCGTACTATGTGTACACTCCATTCAGGTCCCTGCACAGCAGCATGGCGTCCTGCCATGCAGTGACATCCAATGCACTGTGGTGTGAACAGGGCACAACAAGGATTTTCTGTGTGTCCTAGTGGTGACTTGCGTTCATCTGCTGCGATAGAACTCAGGTCAATGCTACATGTGTGAACAACCCTAAAAAGCTGTGCTGAGTACAATCCAATGTGGTAGACACATCTCTGCAAAGTAATCTGAAGTGGAAAGCCACCAATATTTGCATGTTTTTAAGTCTGCAATGCCACACTAGAAAGTTGCATAGAGTTGGGAGCAAATATTCAGAGTACATTTTGCATTATATTACATCATGTATGTGAACAGTGCATGAATCTGCAGCACATAATACACAATATACATACATTTTCACCTTTTTAAACTCGGCTTGGTTGGTTTTGCCCTGATTTTTGCTGACACAATTACTTTTTATCACATATGCCACCACCAGAAAAAGTAACAGTCCCTTAGTGACCCTTAACCTTAAAGTAAGACCTAAACCAACCCCCTGAAGTTATACCGTAAAGTAGCAGAAGTTAGAGTTAAGCTAGAGACATAGCACTTGTTTACAATGCGCCAAATGATCAGTGACTTCTTTTGCTCAAAAAACAATTTCATGTAATAATGCTGGAGGTTCATGTTTCACTGTGACGTGGTAGTTTTAGCAATGGGACCTCTTTAACAGTTTGTTTCCCTTACTGCATCAAACAAATAAAAAAATGGAAGATCCATAGATAAATAAGAGTTGTATATCGACATGAGAATTAGTACTGAATTTTAACAAATTAATATCAAAACAATCAACTGAACAAGCATCCAGTATCTCAAACTGCCAGCACAAGGAAAACATAACAACTGTTATATTTATATATACTTCAGAACAGCCTTGGGCAAACTCCAGCCCTCTAGCTGTGGGGAAACTACAAATTCCATAATGCATCTATGTCTGGGAGTCATGTCTGTGGCTGAGAATCCTGCAATGCCACATGGGATTTGTAGTTCCACTACAGCTGGAGGGCTGGAGTTTGGCCATCCTTGATTTAGAAGAAGAAAGTGACATCAATTTCACAGAAGAGATTTTGAACATCTCCAATACTTTCCAACAGTCCATATTTCAACTGTATAGGAAACCAGTTGAAAGCACAGTTCACATTTTGAAACAAAAAAATAAATGCACCCACACTGGTGAAAGAAAAAAAAAATGTGCATTTATTATTTTTTTGCATTCAGTCCTTGGAGGGTGCAATGCACAGGCTGCTGCAGACTGTTATTCCAGGTCCATATGGAGCTTTTGCTATGGAGTTGGAGGAAGTTTAAATGAACTATAAATGTGGTGACATCACCCTACTTGTGCTTCATTAAAAACTACAAATCCCTCTGCTGCAGTGACTAATGGAACTTGTAGTTGTTTCATTCACAGATCCTGTGAGAGGATTTATGGACATGTAACCATGTTACATCCTAAATATGGTTGTAACATGAAATATGGACAGAGAAGTGATCTATTCTTTTATATTGTATCTATAGTTAAAACTCTTAACTTTTGGATAGGAGTGTTGAGGAGTTAGAACCAAAATCAGGCATCCCACTTAATATTTGAGAGGCTTATTTCGATGGAGATATGGAGAATTTGGAGGCCAAGTCAACACCTTGAACTTGTTGTTGTGTTCTTCAAACCAATCTTGAACAATTTTTGCAGTGTTGCAGGGCGCATTGTCCTGCTGAAAGAGGTCACTGCCATCCGGGAATACCATTTCCATGAAGGTGTGTACTTTGTCAGCAACAATCTTTAGGTAGGTGTTATGTGTAAAAGTAACATCCACATGAATGGCAGGACACAAGGTTTCCCAGTGCAACATTGCCCAACGTGTCACACTGCCTCAGCTGGCTTGCACTCTTCCCATAGTGCATCCTGGTGTCATCAACTGGTGATTAATCAGACCAGGCCACCTCCTTCCATTGCTCTGTGGTCCAATTCTGATGCTCATTATGCCAATTGCAGGTGCTTTTGGTGATGGACATATACACACACACACACACACACACACACACACAACAATGCACCGCTGATCTCTTTTAGTCTTTACTTCATATCTACAGAGTGCATATCGTTGCATTGGACTGACATCCAGATAACGGCAGTGGTGGACCATGTGAAGCCTGTAGTGTCCACCAGCAATGCACTTGACAGGGTGACAGGTAGAGATGAGCCTGGGCTTAGGCCCAAGCCCACTCAACACTGTGACGGTTACATACCCCTCTCCGGCCCAATCAGGGGCTTTACCCACCCCTTTGCGATTTATAGCTGTGTGGCGGAAGAATGTCTCTGCCACAACTGATTGGACCTTTGAATGGGTGTATGGCGGTGACGGTTTTGAGCAGGCACAGGTGAACTGGGTTTACACCAAGTCCAGGCTCATCACTAGTGACAACACATGAGAAAAGCTGTGAGGCAGTTGTCACCCTATAACAAAAGGTGCTAACATAGGGGTCTTAATGGTAGGATCAGTAGGTAATGTTCTGAAGAAGCTGCAGATTTGAAAGGACTTGAAATTACACTAGCATGTGAAATATCATAGATTATTTTGGTAACTGAATTTAGCTATATTGTAAGCCAAATGAAAGGATGCGGTGGAACAGCCGATTATGTATAACAGAGTAATATGTATGACAGCTTGAACAGAGAGTAGAGGTGCAGTCAGATCCTCCATAAGGAGAGTTGTACTACAGGGAACCAGATATTCATCGTCCTTGGTGAAGCCCATATGTGTACATACAGTCCCATGTAATGAATGGATCCCTATCCCCACCCTCCTCTAAATACAGACTGGATCACTGACCGTCATGATGACTTAACAAGCACAGAGCAGCAGCTGGTCTCCCTTCTCCGCTCACACGTTGCCCGGCTAGCTAGCGGAAAGCAGACTCCTTCCTGCACAGCATGCTGGTCGTTGTAGTTTTCATCTATAGTACAGTATTGGGGCACACGCAAAAATTATACTACAACTCCCGGCATGCCCGTGGACGGAGCTTGCATCAGTTGTATTGACAAGTAAAGACTGCGTTCTCGGGATGGCACAGGGATTTGACGTCATCACGGTCACGTGGCGGAGTATATCAACTATCATCTGGAAGAGCGTGCAGACTGCAGAGTATAATGATGGCATGGTAGTCTCATCAGTGGGGCTGAGTAATGAAATGTGGGGCTGACAGGAGCTGCTGCCCATAGCAACCCAAATCTTATACCAGTGTAAATAGGAAACTCACGTGACAGATGTGTGCACAGTTAAATTGTTATTCCAGTTCTTTCTTGGTCATAAATCGGCACGATTTAGCTTTGCTGTGCAATCTGGTGAATGGTGGTCCAATACAAACTTTAACTAGCTGTGTACCCTGAATAACAGTTGTATTATATTTAAAGCTAAACTCCTGACAAAAACTTATTTTAATATATTCCTTAACAGCCAATATTGAGATAATCCACTTTGTGTGTGCCAATGCCTTTGTAAACCCAGATAGTACCTTGTAAAAATAGTGGTGACATCATTGTGCTGCACATACCCTGTATTTAGACAATATCTGCTTATCCCAGAGTTCCGAATCAAAGTAAATAACTAGTCCATTAGTAAGTCTAGCACAATTTAACATATCTTGTGTACTTGAATATACTGATGGTTTGTGGAAAACCTTCTTGTATACATGCCATAAGGGCTTGTTTACACAAATTGCGGTGCGTTCCAGAGCGGTAGCTGCTGGAACGCACCAAAATCGCTCACAAAACTTCCCCCTGGGACGGGAGGGTGCATTGAATTCAATGTCACCACTTCCACGCCCCCCACCCCCCCTCACCTGCAGTGCGATTGGACGCGTCAAAACATTGCCTGCATTCGCAATGTTGTGCCACGCGTCTAAGCGTTTTAAGGCTCGTTTTCAGTTTTCCAATGAAAAGCAGTCTCAACTATAAAAACCAGCGAAAAAAGACAAAAACGCGCCGATTATTTCCATTGTAGTATATGGAGAAAAACGAGCAGATAAGCACCACAAAAAAAGCTTATGGACTATTTTAAACAACAGGTGTATTTGTATGCGCGATTCAGCGCGTTCGTGTGAACGGCCCCCATAGGAATACATGGGATTTTGATTTGCATGTGTTTCAGTGCGGAAAAAAATGTGTGACGAAGCTCTCTGGTGTAAGCCTCATTCATGTGGACGTTCAGCTCTGTGCAGAAACCTGCGCCCAGGAATGCCAGTTGGTGTATGCAGCGTTCTGTACAATGACAGGATGCAGCTGCATGCTGGTAAACACTGACCTGAGCGTGTACATCTGGACAGGTAGGGATGCACACCCCTGGACACAAACTGCCATCATCCAGGGGCATGCAGACATACAGGTTTGGGTTGGCGTTTGCCAGCATCACTCCCAGGCAGAGGTGCATGCTGTACTGCTCTGCACGTCTGAGAATGAGGCCTCAGACGTGGTTGCTTAAAGTTGTGTTTAGGTGTGTTCACATGCGCTTAGAGCTTCTAAATGCATCCTGGACGCACATAATTCAATTTTCTCTAAACGCAGGCAAACTGAATGCAGGTAAACACAAAGTTGGAATGATACCTTCAGCTACATGCATTTAGAAATATGCTGTAAAACAGCTTTAACACTGCCAGTGTGTATGAGGTGTTAGTGGCCAGTCACCAGGCCCGAAGCTGTTATGGAGTGAAGATCCTTAGCCCTATGTAAGTTCTAGCACTGAGCCTAAACAAGGATTTATATCCAAGGGCAGTGGTGGAGCGTGGGGATGGTAAGTATCAATATCAGAAGAGATAAACATTACCCTAGTCAAAGTGGCAAGTTTGCTTTAGGGCAGACCTGAGCATTTTACGGCCTATGGGCCGTATCTGGCTCTTGTTCTGCAGCTGTGCGGCACGCCATCCACTGCAAGTCACAGCCCAGCGCAGGTCCATGTTCGTACCGCATTTCTTTTCAGTACTTGGTTGCTAGGACTGCTGGCGTCCTAGCAAATAATAACATCAGAGGTCCTCCTCTGCAGTCATTGGTTACAAGGTGCTAGGACCGCTGGCCATTGTGGGCAGGAGGTGGATTTGAGGTGCCATTCAAATGAATGGCAATGCAACTGCCACACCGACGTACAGTCAGTACGGTACCATGTGTTCATCTGTTCGACCCTGCACACCCACCCATTTCCTATATGGGCCCCCAAGAAAATGAATTGCCTACCCCTGCATTAAGGCATCTGTTTATGTATAACCCAGTTTTCAAATCTGTTCTTGTAAACTCCCGAATAAGAAAAAATAAGATTTATTTTACTTTTGAGCTGGAGCCTTTGGATGTAACATCTGTAAAAAAATAAGTCAAGGCAACTGAACTTGCTGTATTTTTCTTGAAGACTTTTCACTGGCCATCCAACCAGCTTTCTCAATTCAGAATGACTTGTAAAAAAAATTATCTGGGAATAAATATGGTGAATGTTGCTCCAATCCCCATAATATGTTAGTCAAAACCATGTGTCGATTGATTTTGCATAATTGGAGCTAGGAGGTGTTATTTACCTGCCCAGAGAGAGGGGTTAAAACAGCATTGTATGTGTTAGACGATATTCAAGCTTGAGTAAAAAGTTTTGAATCACTACATGAACAAGGACACCGCACCGATATTCAAGCTTGGCTTCTCCATTTTTACATAAATGGCCTCTTTCACACCTCTTTTGAACCAGTCCTCCTCCCTCTATAGGATACTTACTTGACTGTCTTCAAAGGAGTGACCTTTTTCCTTTAGATGTAGGTATACTGCTGAATCCTGACCAGAGGGTTTGGCTCCTCTATGCTATGAAATGTCTTCAAGAAAAATACAGCAAGTCCAGTTGCCTTGTCTTATTTTTTACAGATATAACATGACCTGGATGAATGAGAACCTTCACAGACATATTGCGACATATGTATTCACTGATGTCCATACAGTGTTTCCCCGAAAGTAACACCTAGCGCTATCTTCAGGGATTTCTGTAATATAAGACCAACCCCGAAAATAAGACCTAGTTCGGAGTAGGTCTTATATTACAGAAATCCCTGAAGATAGCGCTAGGTCTTGTTTTTGGTAGCTACACATATAACTGAATTTTAAATGTAAAGACTGGCCGCAGCTCCCGCCCCGCCCACACGTCAGCCGGCCGCAGCTCCCGTCCCGCCCACACGCTCGATGGAAGCGGCATATCAACCCGCCAATTTCGACACCGGGACTGGCAACAGCACGCCGCCTTCCAGGACCTCGTCCAGTCCTGTGATTACTCCTCCCCCGAAAATAAGACCTAGTGTCTTTCTTCCTGCAAAAAAATAAGACAGTCTTATTTTTGGGGAAACACGGGTAGATCCTGTAGCACTCCTTACCGGAAATCCCAAGATATTGATGGGTGCTTGAAGTGACCGCGGATGGCGCCGCACGTGGAACAACTTTTAATACGGATGTCACCGGCACAACGAGACTCTCAAGTCAGTGCAAATCCATTTATTAATAGATGTCACTCAGAATATCAAGTGCTTTTGGGGCCACACAGGGTCCCCTTCATCAGGCTCATGAATGAGAACCTTCACAGACATATGTATCCACTGATTCTCATGTTCATGTTCGATGTCAGTAAGGAGTAATTTTTCTCACTCTCTTCCAATGTAAGCAACATTCTTCCTATTTTCCCCCTAACTATGGGGGTACTACACTGCACACCACTGTAATGAGCATTTGTCTCAAAGACCATCAGTTTCTTTCCACTAACCACCGGTTTAAAGGGTTCCTTTAGCTGACCACGATTGTGGTGTGAATGATGTATCATGGGTCATAGCTAGAATTCTTTTTAACAGAAGTTCCCTGAGACCTAAACACTATTTCAAGGGTTCATCTGGTGTACAAAGGTTGTGAAAGGCTGCCGAGGAACATAGGAATTTCTGATGGCATAATGCACTACAATCGTGTTTGCATAGGTGTTCTCTATGTAAATGGTTTATAAATCACCCTCTGAATGTTACACTTGTTTTCAGCAATTCTAAATACTAATACTATCTGCACCATGTTATTACATACTGTATACTGCTCTCCTAGAGCAGGGGTAGCCAAACTCCGGCCCTCCAGCTGTGGTGAAACTACAAATCCCATGATGCATCTCTCCGGGAGTCATGTCTGTGGCTGAGAATCTTGCAATGCCTCATGGGATTTGTAGTTCCACCACAGCTGGAGGGCCGGAGTTTGGCTACCCGTGTCCTAGAGTCTCTTCTCCCTGCTCTTCAAATTAGAATACCACCTATTCACCAAAGGAGTTATACTTGCTCTGCATACAGTATACTGCTCTCACAGAGTGCTGTTCACTGATACAGATGATATTACAAGGCTCTCACAGTCCTGCTCCCAGCACCATACTCCTAATATTACACTGTTTTCATAGTCCTGGTCATTGCACCATACTCCTGATTTTACATTGAGCTCACAGTCCTGATCCATGTACCATACTTCTGACATAACACTGCTCTCCCAGTCCTGGTCCATGTACCGTACTTCTGATATTACACTGATCTCACATTCCCATCCAATCTATGCATCATACTCCTAATATCACACTGATCTCACAGTCCTGATCCATGCACCATAGTCCTGATAATACACTGTTTGCACAGTCCTGCTCCCAGCACCATACTCCTAATATTACACTGTTTTCACAGTCCTAGTCCTTGCACCATACTCCTGATATTACACAGCTCTCACAGTCCTGATCCATGTACCATACTCCTAATATTACACTGATCCCCCAGTCCTGGTCCTTGCACCATACTCCTGATATTACACTGCTCTCACAGTCCTGATCCATGTACCATACTCCTGATATTACACTGATCTCCCAGTCCTGATCCATGTACCATACTCCTGATATTACACTGCTCTCACAGTCCTGATCCATGTACCATACTCCTGATATTACACTGCTCTCACAGTCCTGGTCCTTGCACCATACTCCTGATATTACACTGATCTCCCAGTCCTGATCCATGTACCATACTCCTGATATTACACTGATCTCCCAGTCCTGGTCCTTGCACCATACTCCTGATATTACACTGCTCTCACAGTCCTGGTCCTTGCACCATACTCCTGATATTACACTGCTCTCACAGTCCTGATCCATGTACCATACTCCTGATATTACACTGATCTCCCAGTCCTGATCCATGTACCATACTCCTGATATTACACTGATCTCCCAGTCCTGGTCCTTGCACCATACTCCTGATATTACACTGCTCTCCCAGTCCTGATCCATGTACCATACTCCTGATATTACACTGCTCTCACAGTCCTGGTCCTTGCACCATACTCCTGATATTACACTGCTCTCACAGTCCTGATCCATGTACCATACTCCTGATATTACACTGATCTCCCAGTCCTGATCCATGTACCATACTCCTGATATTACACTGATCTCCCAGTCCTGGTCCTTGCACCATACTCCTGATATTACACTGCTCTCACAGTCCTGGTCCTTGCACCATACTCCTGATATTACACTGCTCTCACAGTCCTGGTCCTTGCACCATACTCCTGATATTACACTGCTCTCACAGTCCTGATCCATGTACCATACTCCTGATATTACACTGATCTCCCAGTCCTGATCCATGTACCATACTCCTGATATTACACTGCTCTCACAGTCCTGGTCCTTGCACCATACTCCTGATATTACACTGCTCTCCCAGTCCTGATCCATGTACCATACTCCGGATAATACACAGCTCTCATAGTACTGATCCATGCACCATACTCCGGATAATACACAGCTCTCACAGTCCTGATCCATGTACCATACTCCTGATATTACACTGCTCTCACAGTACTGATTCATGCACCATACTCCGGATAATACATCGTTTACACAGTCCTGATCCATGTACCGGTACTATACTAATAATAGTACACTATTTTCTGCACACACCGTACTGAGTTGACTACACATCATACTACAAACACCATGCGGCAACATAAGTACTCTACATCACCACTCCTCCCACCAGCCACCGTACCGACTAGTCCCGCCCCATCATGTCCCTATTGGTCGCTGGACGTCTCTTTCAGGCGCGTGATTGGCCAAACTAAACTGTCTATCTTCCGGTCTCATCGTAGGCCCTACTGCTAGGCTAAGTTGTACGGGGCCCGTATACTAGAGCAGAGCCGGGTCACTGATTTGGCTTCGGGCCTTGCTAAGTGCTGTTGAGGAGGAGCAGCCTGGTCTTCCTAGCGGAGTGCTGGGAGTAGGTAGCCGGAAAAGGACACAGCGGCCGGGGACGGGAGGATGAGCGTTGGTATCGCGTTGCTGGCACGATAGCGGTTCCCACACGCCCCCCAGGCCTGGTTCATTCGTCGTCATGCTGATAGAGAATGTGGAGGCCTTCAAGACGTGGCTGTCCAAGTTACTGGAGCCCATGTGAGTAGTAGAATTGGGGAGAGATACCGCCATAGAACATGGGGGCAACAAGTTCGGGGAGGGGGGTTATATTGTAAGGGGGCTCAGATATAGGTGACAGGTGAGTGGCAGCACCAGCACGCTGAGCCTTCACTGATCACTCTTATGTGCACACCTAGATAGGAGTATACTTCACGAGACTCCTGACCATTGTGTGTACACCTAGATATGAGTATACTTCACCCACACATCCTACACTACTGACCCTTGTGTGTACACCTATATACGAGTATACTTCACCCACACATCCTACACTACTGACGTGTGTGTGTGTGTATATATCTATATATAAGACTATAGCTCTCCTATACTGCTGACCCCTGTGTGTACACCTAGATGTAAGGGAATACTTCACCCACACATCCAACACTACTGACCCCTGTGTGTTCACCTAGATACGAGTGTACTTTACCCACACATCCTACACTACTGACCCCTGTGTATTCACCTAGATACGAGTGTACTTTACCCACACATCCTATACTGCTTACCGCTCTGAGTACACCTAGATACAAGTGTACTTTACCCACACATCCTACACTGCTGACCCCTGTGTGTACACCTAGATATAAGGGAATACTTCACCCACACATCCTACACTACTGACCTCTGTGTGTTCACCTACAGGTGAAACTCGAATAATTAGAATATCGTGCAAAAGATCATTTATTACGAGTTTCACCTGTAGATACGAGTGTACTTCACCCACACATCCTATTCTGCAGACCCTTGTGTGTACATCTAGATATAAGGGAATACTTCACATACACATCCTACACTGCTGACCATTGTGTGTACATCCAGATATAAGAGAATACTTCACCTACACTACTGACCCTTGTGTGTACTCCTAATAATGAGTGAATTTCTCACACACTTCATACACTGCTGGCCCCGGTGTGTACACCTAGATATGAGTGTACTTCACCCACACATCCTATACTGCTTTGCAGCACAGTGGATGCCACCACTGCTCAACGCATCACGCTGTGCGGGGCCCGAATGGAGTGTACACTTTGTACACTACCCAAATGTAAGTAATGATAGCTCGGATGCACACATCCGGAGCTTACATAACACACTAGCCCATCTGCTAAAATGCAGCAATTTAGTGGATAGGCTATTGTGTACAGGCCCTCAGTAATTGGTAAAGTCCAACTGAGCTATATGTATATCAGACGAATACATTCTGGGTGCATCAAAATGTGTTCATTGACTTATGTACACGGCCATAGAAAAAAAAAAATGCATTATCAGTACAAGGGGTTGTTTGTTTTGTTTTTCTTATTGGGTCTAAACACTGGTATATTTTGTTCTATAGATCCTTGCACACAGAATGTAAACATCAGTAAACATGCTCTGTGTTTAGATCCTTGAAGGAGAATCATCTGGGTCTGAGGTCCTGCTTATGGACCATATTTTACACTGTGCACATGTGAACAATTGTGCTAATGTTTGTTTATATGTGTACAGCACAAATGCACTCGATTAGAGCTGCCTGTGTCCTTTTATTGCTAGGGTGCAGGCGGCCAAAGCTGCCCCGAGTCCTTGCTTGCTAGGGTGCAGGTGACCAAAGCTGCCCCGAGTCCTTGCTTGCTAGGGTGCAGGCGGCCGATGCTGCCTCGAGTCCTTGCTCGCTAGGGTGCAGGCGGCCGATGCTGCCTCGAGTCCTTGCTTGCTAGCTAAAGCTCTGACTCAGTAGGGGGCTTGTCAGACCTCTGCAGGGAGACCACTGCTTGCACACACAGAAAGGGCCCTACAGCAGCTGTTAGAAGGGACAGGCTTTTCTATTCAGGATATGGCAGGTTTAAAAAGAGAATGAACTGTACAGACATTGAATTCCTTTTTTTCTTTCAATACAACTGGAATTCATTTAGATGAATTAAACTTAAATTAAAATTGAGTGTTAAGTAAGCAACAAAGAAAGCCTAACGGTAAACTTCCTTTAAAGGGTTAAATAACATGTATCAGTGGAATCCCTTGTGTTCCATGGTCTCCAGCACGTTACAATACAGCGCAGTGTTTTACATAGAAGCTTCTTTTGAATGACATTCCTGTTGCCATGCATAGCCTCTCCGAAGCCTGTCAGAAAAGCTCGTAGGTAGGCGTAATAAAAGGAAACGCTCATACTGACAGTTTTAAAAACATTTCCTTGGCGCACAAAGTTTTGATTTTTATTCTAGGAGAAATGATGAAGTATGTCACGGGTATTTCTTTAGCCTAAAAATGTTAGAGCTTTTCAGCCGCTAAAAGAGCCGCAGTCAGACTTTTCTACACGGGTCACTGGAAGGGAACCTCAGTGGGTTGTCATGGATTTGATGGTACAGTAAACTCCCCATTATCTGGCATTCAAGTAACCGGCACTCTCGAGCTACCAAATTAAAAACAAATTAAGGGAGTGTCCCCCCCAAAAAATGTTTTAATTATTATTTTTTGCCAGTTGTTTGACAGACGTGCACACAAAATGTTAGCAACTATCAATTCTCTGTTTACATGTTGCTGCTGGCTAGCGGCTAGATTTGGCAGCTGAATGTAAACAGGCAGTCGGAGGGAGCAATAGCCAGCCTGCTATTGGCTATTTTAAATTGCAATAGCAGGCTTGCTATTGTACCCACCCACTGCCTGCTGTCAATGAGCAGAGGAGTGGACCTGAGTGAGAAAGGGGAATGGGGTTGGGGATGTGGTTGTATGAGAGTTAATATTAACTCTCAAGCAACCAGAAACGACAGTGATTCGACATCTACCGATCCCGTGGGTGCCAGTTAACTGGGAGTTTACTGTAGTTGGTCTTAAGTTGTTCACGACCAGGAGGTCTTTCTTTTCATTAACCCTCAATGTAAGATGTTCATTCTCCCACTAACCCTCATAAGGGGTTCCTTCTTAACCAGGTAATCCTTCTATTGACCCCCCAGTGTAATTGGTGCATTCTCCAACTGACCCCCGACAGAAGATGATTCCTTCCACCCACTGTCCCCCCGATGTGAGGGGTTCCAACTCTTCTTGGACATAAGGGCTTCCCTCTTCCTATTCATCCTCCTACATAAGGGCTTTCTTCTTCCCCTTGTGTAAGGGAGCATGTTTGTATTCACCTTTCCATTAACCATCAATGTAAAGTAAAAATACTATTTCCACTTTTGGCATTTCCCCCTATTTTGCGTTTTATGATCATCAGTGAGAATAGATTTGTTGGATAGGCAAGGGGGTGTAAAAAAAATATTTACTCTGGCTGTCTCAATCATTTGGTAATCCTCATTCTTTCTTCTTCCTATTGCTGATCACACTAATGAGAGAGAGAGAGAGACCTTGGTTTACGAGCATAATTCATTTCGGAAGCAAGCTTGTAATCCAAAGCGCTTGTATATCAAAGCGAATTTCCCCATAGGAAATAATGGAAGTTCAGATGATTCGTTCCACAACCCAAAAATATTCATATAAAATGATTACAATACTGTACGGTAATATAATACTGTATAAAATATAAAGAAAAAAAAACAATTACAGGTACCTTCGTGGCTGGTGTGAGGGGGACAAGAGAGAGGAGGATTATTGTGTAGGACGACTTTCACTATCGCTAACGGAATCACTGCTATCTCTTTCCTCAATGGAATCTTTTTCATTTCGTGAAACCTTAACAAGGAATATATCCAATGTGACATTGCATTGTCGTTAAACAGACTCATCGCTCGCACTGCTACAGCCTTATTCGGGTGGTGCTTTTCTACAAAATGTTGCTCTTATTGCAAGACATTGCTTGTATATCAAGGCAAAATCTCTCAGAAATATTTGCTTGTCTTGCAAAACACTCTCAAACCAAGTTACTTGTAAACCAAGCCGTATTAGTCCAGTAGACAAGATGTCAAAAAAGACAAAAACGCAGTATTGCAGTGTGCAATGATACCTTTCTTATTGGACTAACAAAATATATACAAGACAAGCAAATATAAGCTTGTCTTATTTCTATATATGTGTGTGTGTCCTATATAGATATATCTGCTCAAATTATAACATGAGAAGGAGAACGATGCTGGCACTGAGTCAGGGGCTGCCCCCTGCTCACTCACCTCCGGAGTCGGGTAGGACACGAAGGATGGCTGCTTGGAGAATTGACTGTCCCTCCGGCTCTAAGCCCCAGCAATCACGAAGCTGGTAGATGAGTCATTGCCCGCCCTCCGGCTTCCTGATTGGTCTGAAAGCCAGCTCCATCCTTCTTCGTCACTTGGTGACGAGGGAGCATGAAGACATCTTCCCGGCTAATCAGGAAGCCGGGCGGCGAGTCATTACACACCGCCCGGCTTCCCTAATGGTACTTCTGGTGTTTGTATTTGGTATCGGCGAGTACCGGGGGAAAAAAAAACATCGGTACTAGATACTGAAAAACCCAGTATGTGTGCATCCCTTTTAAAAATACATTCAAGTACATATTAACAAAAATGTATCTTATTTGTGTATCACTTGGCTGTAGATCCTCAAATCATCTCTGAGTTGGTGCTGACACTGTACTTCCTTCTGGAGGGTGGCTACCTGTGTTCCCAATGATCCCTGAGTGTGTTGTTAAGTAGCCACCGCTTCAAGCTCACTCCTATGATAGTCTATAATCTCGTGTTTAGTTTACTAATTTTGTATTGAAAATTGAAATCATAGTCCATCACAGGAGTGAGCTGGTTGCTACTTTAGAGTGGTGGTTACTTGGTCAGTGGTGACTACTTTACACACAGCCTTTTAAGATACATGTGCTCAAAATAGTTTGTTATAATATGAAGCTGTCCATGCCTTGAGGCATTATATTTTTCTAAAATTCAATATAAATGAGAGCGCCAGAACAGCTGCTTGCCATTTTGTGCATTGTATGATATTTTTTTAAATGCACCATCCAATTTTCTTGTAGCAGTAGAATAAAAGAAATCCATGGGTTCCTTGTAATGTGATCAAAATTTGTTCAGCAATGGATTTTAATTTTAAATTCAATTCTATTTATTGCACGATAAGATTAGTAACATATATTGATACCGGAGTTTATAATCATTACAGCACCATAACTGACACAATTGTCTAACACCACATCCTAGATTTTTAACCAGAAGGCATACAGTTTGACTACATAGTAGCCATTATGTCGGGATTTTTGAGTTGTGACAAGTACCATATATTAAAATATATACATTTTTCTTATTAACAATTTAAAAAGTCAGTCATAAAATCAGTATGTAGAAAAATAACCCAGCTTCGTATACTTCTACCAACGTCAGATCATCTTTGTATCTATACAGAATTCCAAAGTCCACGGTATATATTACACGCTGTCCAACCCTATAAGTATAGGTGTCCAAGATGAGAGCTAGACGTGGTACTGCATCACAGCCGAAAACAATTAGTAGAGGTCTCTCACTTCCACTAATTGTTTTCGGCTGTGATGAGGAGAGTACTGGTTTATTCTGGTTAAAAGGCACCTGTAGTCTAAAAGGAAAAAAAAAATGCATAGTCCCAAGGGTAGCCTAAGAGCAAAGCTATAATGCAAACTGTACAAATAAAATTTACACCGTAAGAGACCATCTCTGAGAAAATCATGTACCCTCTCTAACCCATCCTGTATGGTGTTTTTTTTTATGAAGCAAGATATACTCGCCTATGTCCACTCTCCAGGTCCCTGCCTACACAATTTTCAATTGCGGGAACTGCTGATCCAGCTCTGCAAATGGTGTCTGCAGTCCCCTACTGGATCCCGACAGGACCCCACCCCTGGACAGCATGTAGGAAGTATCCATGTCACACAGGCAGTGATGTGGACACCTGAAGAAGAACCTAGAGGAGAAGAAGGTTAGGGTAGATGTTGTCCAAGAGATGGTTACATTATTAAGGTGTGTTGCCAAGGCTGTGAGAATGAATCTTTGTAGTTTGCTGCCCAGCCAATCCAGTTGTTGTTCATTGTGCACCATCTGTTGTTCATGTCACGGCTGTCAAACTAATTGATAATGAAAATCATTGACAACTATTTTTATTATGGATTATTATCGACTTAGTTGTTGCAGCCCTACTTTACAGTTTTTTTTTTTTCTTACACAGAGCATACTAGGCCCTAGGTTCATTTTTTTGGTCTGAGTAATGTATATCTATTTAAAGTACTTTTTATTCCTGCATTTTTCTAAAATCCAGCTGTCTCTGTGTTTTTTATATGCACGGTGCCCCTTTTTATAATACATGTAATGCAGGGCAATAATGCTCATAATTACTTCTTAAAACGAGAAAGTAACTTGGTGCTTACACTTGTAACGAATGCTTCTCCAACACAGACACTTGTGTCACTGCTTTCTTTGTCTGGGGGCCAGCTGGACTCGGCACATTTGTCACCACCTGTCATCCTCTGTGTAGTCTGCTTGTCCATGGTCTCTTTATTCAGTAAGCTAAAGTACAGTAACCCCTACCAGCCGATCAGTGAATATGACTGTAGATTTCACAAATATGATTGGTTTCCACAGAAGGCGACACTTTGCTGTTTTTTTGTTTTCTATGTTACATACTTCTGCAAATGTTTTGCAATTTTTGGTTTCCTAGACCACAATATATGACCATACCATGCATGCTACAACACTACTGCCCTTATGGTATAGTTTTATTGCTAATTTAGTTGCACATAGCATGGTTCTAGTGTTGTTGCTTCAGGTTCCTTCACATTTGCTTGCATTGTGCTTGACAAAGACAGGTTGGCAATGAGCTGTGGCTGAATTGGAGACTCTTAAGGACCATACATCCTGTACCCACAGGGAGCTTAAAGTGATATTAAAGCCAACAAATGTTTTTCATTTCTCCTTTCTTGCTGGAGGCTGTTGTTTTAAAGTACTTCTTTCCTCGTTTTCTAGTGTGTCCCCGCCATGCTCTTCCACCTGCACGGGTGCCACCATTGTTCTAATGGAGGCACCCGTGCGCACTCGTCCCCGCTCTTCCCTGCAGTGGCTGTGTGCGTCCATAGACACACACATCCCTGTGGCAGGCCACGCCCCTTCCTTCGCTGATTGATGGCAGAGGAGCCTAAGGCTCCTCTGCCATCAGTATCCTCCCCTGCAACCCAGGAATTCGGGGTACAGAGGATCGCTTCGGGACCGGCGGCGGGGACAAGCGCAGCTGAGAGGTAAGTGTGGGGGGACTGGGGTTAAAAAAAAAAGGTCCTGGGCTGTTTTTACCGTAATGCAGAGAATGCATTAAGGTAAACGCCCAGACCTTAATACTACTTTAAAGTGTATTTCCACTTTTGTACCAAAATTGGGCTAACACGTTTTATATTTGCTACATGTTTCTCATTCACATCGTATAAATGTAAAAAAAAAATGTAAAATGCTGTTTGTGCAATACATGCTCTATTCTGGAAGAAAAATCCTTCTCTGTACTGAGTTTTTTTTTTGCTCTGGGATGCAAGAGGGGCTGGGCAGGTTAATGCTAACATAATTAACCCTGTCTGTACTGTGCTGGAAGATCTAATGTTCAGTAGTAAACTAGATGTGAACACTGTCCTGTTAAGGGGTTAAAGATCTAGAAGCATTATTTTGTTCATAAGGGGAAACTCAGTCTGTCCCTAGTCTTTCTACAGCAGCGGCTCTCAACCTGTGGGTCGGGACCCCTTCAGGGGTCGAATGACAATTTGCCAGGGGTCGCCGGGAGTCTCCCACTATTAGATAGCTATTAGATTATCATTATTATAATAAAAGCTGACACCCTCGGCTTGTGTTTATATGGTTTGCCATTTTAGCTGTTACAACAGTGGTTCTCAAGCTGTGGGGTCGCTGTGTGATTTCTGCTGTGCTCGGTGAGAGTCCTCCTCAGCCCTCTCCTAGCGCAGCAGTGTCCGTTCTCCCGCCACGCCGCCAGATGTTGCAGCAGCCGCTTCAACCCTAAATTTTACTGTTGTGGGTCACCACAACTTGGCAAATGTTACCAAGGGGTCCCGGCCCTAGGAAGGTTGAGAACCACTGTTCTACAGGGACTTGCTGAGTTTCCTGTCACTTGGAAATTGAAAGCAAAACTTTAAAAGGCCATCTACACAAACACATCTAAAAGGTAAATCATTTTTCAAAAATAAATGTTTCGTTATGCTGTGTGAATAGGAGCACATAACAAACATGTTCCTCAAATTTGTGTGCAAAAAGGAAATCCTACTTTACACCACTGTAGAAAAAAAAAAAGGACTGAATGAAACATTTATTTTAATGTTTCCTCTGTATACTGGAGATATGTTCGTTCACTATGCATCCTTGTCTGATAACTGCGCTTTCCTCAGAACAGTACAATGCGACATACGCAGCTAAATGTGCCATGTCATGTACATGTTGCCTTCATTACTTGGACAGCATTAAAAAAAAAACAAAGGTACTTTTTTAAAAAAATGTATGTGCTTTACACACTGTATAATAAAGATCGATAGATGGATGGATAGAGGGAGCAGAGGTTTCCTGGTTTTATTTTATTGTAAAGGGCATTTTTTTTTTTTTGGAGTGCCATTTTTTTTCTTCCACTTGTTAAGTTTGAGGGTTTGTTTACAACATCTCCAGACCAGAACAGTTCTATCTGGACCAAAAAATGTATACACATTAATTAAATTCCAATGTTAAAAAGGAGGCTAGTTCACACCATTGCGTTCAGTTCCACAGCTTCTTTTTTTTTTTTTTTAAACAAAAACGTCCAGCATGCTGCATTTTTTTTTCTGGCCTGGAACAATCCAAAATGCACCAGAATGCACAGGAACTGCTATCAACATTTTAACAATCTGCGATAAGGACTTATTCACAGCATTGCCAGACCAGATCTGGATGCGTTTCTGTAAACTCGGGTATGTGCGTTTAACGTCTTTTTGATGTGTTGCTGTACCAGTTTTTTATCTCATTTGGACTTCTAGTGCATTCTGGATTCTTTCGATGCATTCCAGTGCTTTCCAGACAAAAAAAATAAATAGTGCTTGCAGTACTTTAAATGTTGTGGAACTGAATGCAGTGCAAAAAAACTTTCTGATCTGGTCTGAGGGCTCGGTCACACCATAAATAGTGCGTTCCAGAGCATTCAGCCACTGGAACGCAACCCGGCTGGCTCACTTTGTTTTGGGACAGGAGGGGGGAAGTGCGATCTGCAAAAAGTAGTGCATGCAGCATTTTTTTGTTGATCTCACTGGACCGGAACGCAGGCATTAATGTGCCACGTGTATGTACAGGTGCTGTCGATCGCACTGCGGGCAGGGGGCGTGGGTGTGGAACCATTTACATCAATGCACCACCACGCCCCCTCTCGTTCCAAAACAAAGTGAGCCGGCTGGGTTGCGTTCCAGAGGCCAACTGCTCTGGAAGGCCCTCTTTATGGTGTGACTGGGCCCTCATCGTGTTGTGAATGGGCCCTAAGACTGGGGGCTTGTTCACACCACGTCCGGATCATGTCCAGACCAGAACAGTTTGTTCCCGGAATGAAAAAAGCATCCCTATGGTATTTCTGGCCTCAGCGCAGTCCATTCCAGTCCGGACAAAAAAAATAAATACTGCTCATCTAATTTTCTCTGGTCTGGAAGGCATCAAAAACACCTAAATGCACACAAACACATGCAAATGCACTGAACTGCACCTGTAAGCCCATTTTAGGCAAACCCGGCAAAGCGAACTGCTTTTGCAGATCTGGTCCAGGCATGGTGTGAACATAGCCTGGAAGATGAGACTGGTTCCATTCAGAAGGATAGAACCTAGATAATCCTCTCTGTTACCAATGAACTAATAAGTGAGCGGTTCTTGACATCTGCGGTCATGATGTTGCAGTAAGTAGACACCTGGAAACAGAGCATCTTGTAAGCCAGCAATGTTTTCCTCAGTACAAGTGGGCTCCTACAGAATCTCAGCCTTCCATGTTCAGGCTCGTAGCTCGCCAAAGCACTTGGGCACTTCAGGAACCTGGGTACTTACTATGAGAAAAAAACCTGTCCTGCAGGTGCCCGACAACATTTCCCTGTTAAAAGGAATATGGAATGGACACATTGGATGTTAAAGAATCTCGGATTGTGGTGTTATGCATACAATAATGTCTTCTATGTTTACTTTTATGATAGATGTGATGCAGATCCTTCAGCTCTAGCTAACTATGTTATCGCCTTGGTCAAGAAAGACAAGTCGAATGAGGAGCTCAAGGCTATTTGTGCCGACCAGTTGGATGTTTTCCTACAAAAAGGTAAAGATCTGCTTTTTTTTTTTTTTCCCCTTGTAGTTGTTAAGTGGAATTTAAATTACTATTAACCCCTTCGTGACTGACGACGTACAGTGTATGTCGCCAGCATCGGGGCTGTTTAAACAGACTCCCGGCAACTTTTGCCGCCGGGACTCTGTTTAAACTTGTAGAGCCGACTGTCGGCTTTACAACAGAAGCGATCCTGGCGACTTACCTGTCGCCAGATCGCTTCTGCGTCCCGTAGAAGGAGCCGCCCTTCCCCCACCGGACACCCCCGCCGTGCTTCCCGGGCTCCGTTGCCCCTCCTACAGGCCCGGGACCGGCAATCTTTGTGTCCGCGGGGAGCTGGGGAGGAGGTCGACGAACTTCCGTTCATCGATCCCCTCCCCGTTCTATGGGACCGGTAGCGATGCAGATTGCATCACTTCCGGTCCCTGGGCTGTCAGTTCTGGGCTCCTGCAGCAAATACTTTTTTCAGTAATGAATCCATGATAAAATAAATATACTTAGTCCAGCAAAGCATTTTTACATTTCTGCCCAAACGCATACAGTCATCATGTTTTTGAATAGCTGGGTCCAACTCTCTCAGCTTTGTGTCCCTGAACTTCCTGTACAAGGGACAGAACAGTTCACTGAAGCTGTCCATCTATTAGCTTGGAGGCGGTAGGAAGGAGGAGCAGTGCAGTGCTTTGCCTTACTGTGCCTGTGTGTTTGTGGAAACGCACCGATTACTAGAACACCCAATGGTGGCTCCATAGAAGGAAGGATGCACGCTAATATTGGATATCAGGGCCAGTGCTGAGAGGACAAGCTGATTCTTTAGGAAACTACATTTTTTAAACGCCAAGAAGCAGCATCCATTGTATGTGATTTAATCAGCATTCAAAATTGCTTTAAAACACTTTGCCTTTAATATCACTTTAAAGATGAACACCGGGCAAAAATATTCTTAACCCTTGCAGTGGGGCTACCCCTGCACTGCAAGGGTTAAAGGAGAACTATGGGAACCAACTTTTTTGCATTTTTAGTTGTCTTATGATACAGGAATACATTTTGCAGTATATTACACTAAATTGTAAGCCTATGGTGCATTTTGGATTACAGGAGTACATTGCAAAATGTATTTCTGTATCACAAGGAATCTAAAAATGCAAAAAAAGTGTACCCCCATAGTTCTTCTTTAACCACTTCCAGCGGGTTCACGTAAATGTACGTCGTCCGCTGGAAGTGGTTATACCAAGAACACGGCTGCTGCACCCGTGTTCTTGGTACCGTTTTAAACGGCAGACGATTGCTGTTTAAATACAAGCGACCCGGCATCTGTACAGGCGCCAGATCGCTTGTGCGTCGTCGTGTGTCCCCTCCTCGTCAGCTTCTTGGGCTCCGCTGTTCCCTGTGCGAGCCTGGGACCGGTGTGGTTGGTCTCCCCTGGTGGATCGGAGGAGAGAATCTCCTCCATTCACAAATATGTGAACGGATGTATTGTTTCATAATCAGGGCTTGAAGAATTTGGCGGTGTCTCACCAGTCAGTCAAAAATTTCACCAGTCAGCATGACCGGACTATAGCCTTGCAATATATGTTAAAAATTTTTGGGGACAGATAGAGCTTTGTTTTGTGACCCCACGAAAGGCGGCCATACACTATGCAAATTTCAGCCAGTTCTTGAGGAATAGGCCAAAATTCACACAGTCAGCACCCCTTTTGGCTGACATCCCTTAATCAGCTGATCGAAGGAGCCAGTCGGAAAATCTTACAAACGGAGCGGGCAGCTAATGAGCTCTGTTAGGGTATTCTGACAGTGGCTGGCGGCTGCTGTCAGAATACAAAAGAAACAGCGGGATTCCTTGATCGACACACTCGTAGTGTTGATGGAAGAATGTGATCTTTTTTTTTTTTTTTCCCGTTCAGCCCGTGGAATGAACTTAACAAATAGAGCAGTGTATGGCCAACCTAAAAGCAGGGCAGAGCATGTAAGAGCTGGTATTCCTCATTTCATTCTTGTTATAAAGATGGTTTTCTCCTATCCCCAATTAGGGTTTTTTTTTTTTTTTGTGGCTTTAACAATGTTAATAAATCGCTGACCCAATACATCTCATACATGAGCAGGAAGCGCAAAACTTTTAGCACTGTGTACAAGACATACTGCGAGAGAGTTCAGTACGTTAATTAACAACGTTTTATTTTTCAGAAACAAATGAGTTTGTGGATAAACTCTTTGAAAGCCTGCACACAAGAAGTTATCTTCCTCTTGAGGAATCTCTAAAAGAGGAAGAAAAGGAGGAAACCTCTGAGAATCGTCACATGGCTCTGCCAGGGACTATGCAGGTGAGGGTTTTCTTGGTATAAAATCTTATCCATTAGTGTTAAATACAGCATTCTAGACTGCCTCTCTTATATGGGATTAAGTGTTAAGATCAGTGAGGTCTGCTTTATAGGTTTATAGCCCAGATATAAATAGAATGAGCCAGCGCACCCAAGTGCTTTGCATAAATAGACTGTATCAACAATAATTGTAACCTTTTTTCTGATGTAAAGATGCTGACACAAAAAACATCTGATACAATGGTAAGAGATGTAACAATTAAAGCATACCGGTGTTCTATCGAGGTGGTGAACTCGTCGAGATCTCAGACTCATGACATTGCGTCCGTTGTAGATTTCGACGAGATGGCGCTACTGCACCTGCTCCAGCCATCAGTTTTAGCAATCCTTGATGACTTCTTCAGTCGCCATAGGTGCGCCTGTGCGGCATAAAAATTGTGATCGAGTTCTCCAACTCCCGTCGGTGCTTGTGGCATCGGGTGCTCACACAGGCACACTGCCGCAGATTGTAGAGCTTGATCCTTCACTTGGGTTGCTGCACAGGCGCACTGACGGGAGTTGGAGGTCTCGACGAGTTAGAGAATTCGATAGGACACCGGCATACAATTACAAAAGCAGCTCAGTCAGAGAGAGGCCCCAAAAGCCATTGTTTCTGGTAATAAACCCATTCCTCAAGGTTGAACTACATGTGCGCTCTCCACTAGTCTTTTTAAAATGGCAACCTATAGCCTACATACATAGATTGGTTTATAAAGAGTGCTCTTTTAGCTGTTTTTACTGAAGATTTATTGATTATGAAAAAATATGAATTTCTATAAAGTAACCAAGGGTTATACTGCTGGAGAAATGGACACTAGGCACACAGAAACTGAAGTCCAGCCCCCTAAAAGACTATAACCTTTCACTCCTGCCTAGTTATGCTTGGTGTTCTCGGGAGGATAGATGTCTCCTTCCTCTCTGCTGTATTTTTCACTTGAATTGAAAGATTTCTACTCTCAATAACTACTGGTGGGTTTATTCTAGATATTGAATATGTGGCAAGTTTCTCCAGTTATCCAGCCAGCAAAGAATTTTCCGGTTAGTATGCTGGTGTTCTGTCTGTGACAGTCCTATGGTCAGCAGTGACATCCTGTCTGTGTTGCAGTGGTACAAGACTCTGCTTTACAGCCCCGGCAAGTTATCTGGGCACTCCTTGTAGAGTGTTTGGACCTGAGCTACGGCAGTTCACCTAAGCCAGTATCGGAGACTTTGCAAATGTGTGCGGTTGTCTATTCCTGGCATTCTCTAGGAATTTTCTACAGTCAACCAAGAAGTGCAGATATTCCCAGTTAGTTTAGTATACTGTAGAAATCATACTGATGCTACATGTGATTTTTGCAGAAACAGCGATACCAGACTGGCCATTTGTAAGGGATTAAAGTTCTCTATTTACGACTGACTTGCCTTATACTTCATGTAACTAGCAA
Source organism: Nanorana parkeri (assembly GCF_000935625.1). Taxonomy (NCBI): domain Eukaryota; kingdom Metazoa; phylum Chordata; class Amphibia; order Anura; family Dicroglossidae; genus Nanorana; species Nanorana parkeri. Next base: position 820,392 of record NW_017306804.1, read on the forward strand.
CCTGACCACATAGGGGCATACCACCTTGTTTCTATCTTGGGCTGTACTTTCTCTGATGCTGTTGGCCAGGTGTTGTTAAAGGCCTATCTGCCTTTTTAACTTTCCCGCATCTTCCAGACCCACAGCGTTTCCACCCCAATCAAGATATTGTGTCCCCTTACCTTTGTCCAGCTCTGGTTCACCCCAAAAAGATTGCTCTCTTATGTCTGGATGGGGTGAAGGCCAATGGGGTTTACCTCTTGGCCAGAGCTGCTTTTAGGCAGATGGAATCCCTGTTTTGTTATTCCAGAAGGTCCTAAAAGAGATTCTCCAGCTTCCAGGTCCACTATTTTTAAGTGAATTCGATTGGTTGCAGGGGTGTGGAAATTATTTTTTCTTAAATACTTGTCTAAGGACTAAAGCAGGAGCCCCGATATACTTGCCCCTCATGACAATCTACTAATCTAAATTATTTTACCCAAAACTGTATTTAACCGCGTTAAGCGCTTCTCATTGGACCGCACTGACCAACCAGTGCTTGCAGTTTGCAAAGGAAATTCCAAATCCATAGGGCAGGGCTGTGCTGGCCAGCAGTATATGGAGTACAGACAGTGCACCCGTACTAGCAGCGGGGAAGGACCGTTCACCAAACTGTAAGTATAGTGGAGGGGGCTAGTGGGTCAGATTTTTGAGTAGATTAATTCCATTTTTCGAATTACTTAGGCAGCACTCGTGTGTTTATTCACATACAAATGGCGGAGTTGGTTTTAATTTAGTAATTTTTTTTTTTAACTTAACTTTATCGCTATCACACATGGGGCTAACAAGCCCCTATGTGATAGCGTTTGGGGGGTGACGGGTTCTCTTTTGTGGAGTCTGCCCTCCAATACAGAAGATCTAGCACAGCATTGTGCTAGATCTTCTGTACAGCCCAACAGCTGAGGCAGGAAGTGCTGTGAGTACAGCACTCCTGTCTCACTAATCACTTATAGCATACGTTCACTGGTCCGCTGCCAGCTCTCCATCCTGAAATCAATGTCGTGGTCCCGGGTCCACAGCAGGGGAAGAGGGACAGACAAGCAGGCTGCTATACAAGTCTGTACAGTCGCCCAGATCACATGTGCAAAATGAGCGGCAGCTTCCGTGCTCTACATTTAGCCCTGCTTGCCCGCAGCAAGGCTAAATATAGGAAAAACAAACAAAACACCTGTCCGGCCACTGGAACTGCATGTCCCAGGCATGTCGGGCGATGGGAATTTCGCACCCCTGGGTTGTTGCAGGTTTGTCTCATGGCTCCTGCTGTGCATTCTCCCAAGACTCCGTGGGATCTGAATTTGTTTGTATTGGCACTTCAAAAAAATGACCTATGAACTGGTCAGGGATATTCTCCTTTCCACTCGCACTTGGTGCGTCTGAGTTGGCGTGCCTTGTCCTGTAAAGAAACCTTTTCTGGTCTAACAAACGGACAAGTGTTATTGAGGCTGAAGCCTCTTTCCTTCCTAAGGTGGCTTTGGCCTTTCACCTCAACCAGGAAATTGTTATTCTATCACACTGACTCCAGTTCAACAGAAGTTCCCTCCATTACTTTGGAATTACCCACACTGTCCTGCACCCCTTGCCTTAGAGGGGGGGGATTTGCATATTAATGAGCCATGATGTGATTTACATATGAATGAACTACCTCTGCATTCATATGCAAATCACTTAGTGGCTCATTAATATGCAACTCCTGCAATTTCCATATGAATATGCAGTGGGTAGTGCTAATGGCTCCTACGGCTGGGCGGATGTCAGGAGAATAGAGCCTGCTGTCTGAACAACAGAAACAAGCATTCTGGCAGTGCCCATCAGCAGCGGAGAACAAGCTCCCCCTTTCACCCCAGCAGTCTTGGTGCAGAGGGAAAAAAAAAATAATGCATTTTAAAATACTTACCACTCCCCCTCTACTTTGGTGCAGCCCGCCAATGCTGCAGCAGCTCCACCTCCTGAAGAGAAAAAAAAAACCTTCCTGTCGCACACAGGAAGGTACCAAGTAGCTGTTTCTGTATAGGGGGGCTGGGCCATACCAAGGAGTTATGTTTATTACACTGTAGAGCAAAAACTTTATATATATATATATATTAATCTCACACACACCAAAAAAGGTAGTGGGTTTTTTGAAGGCACTAAACCACACAATTGTAAAATTCAGCATTTTATTGTTTTTACAAAATATAAAAGGCATTAAAAGATTGTAGAAACATCTGCATCTGAAAATACATGATTCACAGTGTTTGTTTTTATAATTTATATGGCGTGGTAAGTAACCTCCCAGGTCTCCCCCATTGTTCAGGAGAAAAGCTTGATATATCACAGATTAAGTGGATTGTCATGAACACTTAAACATTATGATTCCTCCAAGGGGGGTGACCCAGATCTTTAACGCATTTCGCTATGCTTTTTCAGCAAGGGAAGGAGGTTCTCTGATTTTTAGACACATAAACCAGAAGAGCCATACATTTGGACAACACTGGACGCAAGCACCATCACCGTAGCTCAAATGGGACAAGTGGAAGGTAGGGCCCCCAACCAACAAAAAGATTGGACAAAAGCCTGAAAGGTATTGTCATGGGGAATAGCGCAAGGTTAGATTTAAACTGACTAGAGAGACGGGCCCTCCAAACTGGATTTGTGTCTACAATCACTCTCCATATCTCCTTGCAATAGCATCACCGCCTTCACAACATCGCCCACCGCAGCAGACCGACTGCATCCAGATCATTTTGATAGCATTTATCAACTCTTTGTTCTATCATTGTAATGTTTCTGATTTGATATTGTTGTCAGGACTGTTTGGAAGAAGAGCGGGAAAACAGAAAAAGGAAGCACCCAAGTCCTCCGCGAAATCGTTCTGATTCCAGTGAAAGACGGTGAGAATGTTTCTTCTGTCATGTACTTTGGTTATTGTATGGCGGAGTGTTTGATCTCCCAATATGTATGTTCGCTAACAAATCTTGATGCTCAATTATTGCTTTACCATTTTTTATTGGTTTTGTGTGATGCTTAAAGTGGTTGTATAGGTTAAACTTTGTCAACATGTTAACATGTCACCCTAAGGCCTTGTTCACACCAAGCGCGTTCCAAGAGCAGAGCAGTTACAGAACGGATCAAAACTGCGTCCAATGTATTCCAATAGTATTTTGGGCTCTAGTTCACACCGCAGCGTTCAGTTCCAGAGCATGTAAAAAAAACTGCAGCAAGCCCTATCTTACCTGCTCTGGAACGCATGCAAACGCATCAAAAACGCATGCAAACGACCTAGTATGCACAAAGCCCACTCTAAAAACATTTTTTTACCAAAAACGGCCCGGAGCGCATAACAAACGTGGCACAACCCACTGCACTGCGTGTGCAGAAACTCATGCAGATCTGGTCTGCATTTGGTGTGAACAAGCCTTTATAGTATAACTTCTGTTGCCCTGTTTACAATCTCAAAAATTACTAATTTTGTATTTGTAGGTGTGGTCATGTGACTGCGAATCAGCCTTGTACTCTAATTCTGTGTGGTGGGTGGTAGTGAAAGTAAACATAGTGCTGGAAGGGAGTTCCTGGGGATTGGAGCAATTTTGCCACTTTTGCTATGTGTTTTTAACCATCATTTCCATTCTGATTCCTATTCTGAGGAAACACTGTAGTCTCATCAGAGATTCTTTGTATCACTTTTGTAACACACTGACCCGGCTTGCAGCTTCACTACTCAGTGAGCTGCAAAGCGGCTCAGTGGCTATAACAGCACTGTGATCACTGCGATTTAGCTATCGCTGTGATCACAGAGCTGGGCCCCCCTAATTTGCCTTTGAGGGTCTCCTTGCGTTCCAAGGGACCCAGCAACAGCATTAATTCAATGAGCGCTGGTTGCCCTACAGACCAGCGCTTATTTTACTGCATGATGAGATTATGCCTCCACCGGTCTTTAACCAGTTGACATCCGCGGTGTTAAACCCCCTTCCCATCCAGGCCATTTTTCAGTATTCAGCGCTGCGGTACTTTAACTGACATGAAAGATCGTGACGGAATAATCCTGTCATCGGCCGGAAGGGGTTAAAGGCCAAGGACTACAGTTTCCAGGGCATCAGAAGAAATGTCGGCTACTGGCACTAGGTAATGCTTAGTTAGGGTGGAGCCTGCCGACGGTAATAATGATGTAACCCGTCACTCCCGTTTCCCAACAGCTTTTTCAAATAGAGATGCATGCGCAAAGAGGGAAATCTTCCAGATTCTGACTGAGGTAGGGGGGGATTAGGGGGAGGCCTTTCCTCAGGCCTCCCCTGCATGTTTATGGCCTCCCTCAATGTCTGAACTAAGTATCTAGATTTTCCTATGCATGGCAACAACAGAATATGCCCCATTGTGGAGGCCTGAGGTCAGGTTTTATAATCTCTGGAACCGGATTGTCCCTAATAGGAGTTCATATGGGAGTAATTATAGAATAACCTGGCACCATATAGTGATTGATACCCTCATGATGTTTAAATCTAAACTTCTGCACCCCGTGTTTTTATCGTAATTACTTGCTTAGCCAAAGTATCCCAATCTAATGTAATCTGGTAAAATGAATTCTAATACTGTTTATTAATGTCCCCATTTGTTGCTTTGATGATCAACAACATTTTAACTCCCTTTTTTCTCTACTATATGTAATACTTCTGGCTTTTATGGTTTCTTTCCTTTATCTTTTTTCCTATCTAAATAAAACTGCAATTTGTCAGTAAGCGGTGACTCAGAGGGGAATTTATCGAAACGTGAGCAGACGTAATCTGGAGCAGTTGCCCATGGCAACCAATCAGCTTCTCTCTTTATCAAAATGTAAATAAACAAGAGAAGCTGTTTACCATGTGCAACTGCTCCAGTTTTTATCCCCCCCCCCCATTATGCTTTTATTGCTAATTGAACGCCTAATGTTTTTTTGATTTTTTTTTTTTTTTATTTTTATTTTTATTTTTTTTTCAGGACAAGAGATAAAAAGAGAGAAGATGGCAAATGGAGGGATTATGAAAGACATAGAGACAGATATGACTGGCGAAGAGGCAGAAGTAAAAGTCCATCCAAAATCAAGTCTTTAAATAAAAGTAGGAGCCGAAGCAGAGGGAGAAGCAGGGACCGGGAGTCTAACAGGAGTCGAGGTACTGAACCCTACTTCTCTGTCATAAACATACAGCTTTCACCTCAGGAGGCTTGTAAGCACAGATGCATGGTTTTTCATCTTCCCATTTGTTTTCTGCAGCAGGGCAACACAGAGCTGATTGAGCCCCCCAGCTTGCCTGTTTGCCTATGCTCCCTTGTGTAGTGCTTCAAATCTTCTAGGCAGAACAAGCCCCATCAATCTGCATCAGCATGCATTTGCCATATCTATTACTACAGATGCACACAAGTATTGTGGTTCCTTTTATGTAATATTTTGTATGATGTTCTATATAGAAATTGACAGGTTTCATTTACAAAGATATACTGTTCGAAATGATGGGATCAGTGTAACCACTTGACTGTAATTTTGATCGGGATTCTGATTTAGAACAATGAAAATGCTAGTTTCTCTGGGCACCGCCACCCATTCTCAAGGTTTAATGATCATGTTCTGAGTCACAAAATATCTCTGGAAATAGTTTTGTTATTCGAAGTCTGCGTAATAACTTTATCTCCAGAATATGCTTTCATTGAAT